>NW_026860583.1:0-56697 GCF_026571515.1 Ruditapes philippinarum
TTTTTGGCATGAAACATCTTTCTAAGTGAGTGTCTACCCAAGTTTGGGTTCAAATAAAAGCCCTGGGGTCAAAATTGGCCCGCCCCAGGGGGGTCAATTGATTTTCCCTATATGCATATAGTTAAAAATTAAAAAAAATCTTCTTTTAAAAGAACTTCAAAGAGCTAAGAGCAAGATATCTTAGCATGAAACATGTTATAATGAGTGCTCTACCAAGGTTTGTGTTCAAATAAAAGCCCTTTGGGGTCAAAAAAATTGGCCCCCCGCCCTGGGGGTCATTGAAATTTTCCTTATATGTGTATAGGCAAAAAACTTAAAAAAATCTTCTTTTTTGAAGAAAGCCAAACAAGCTAGAGTTATAAGATATTAAGGCATGAAACTACTTCCCTAGTGAGTGTCTAACTACAAAGTTTGTTAAAAAAAAAGACCTGGGGTCAAAATTGGGCCCCGCCCAGGGGTTTCATTTTGATTTCCTTAGTGTGTTATAGGCAAAAACTTAAAATCAAAAACTTTAAAATCTTTCTTTGAAAAAACACCCAAAATAACTAGAGTTTTAGATATTAAGCATTGAAACATTCTTCTTGGGTAAGTGTCTACAAAGTTTGTTTAAAATTAAAAGCCCTGGGGTCAAAAACCTGGCCTGTCCAGGGTTTTGTCCATTGTTTTAAAAACTATATGTGTATGTAAAGACTTGAAAAAAATCTTCTTTAAAATGGCCCAATGGAGCTAGAGCTTAGATGTTTAAAGATGAAACATCTTTCTTATGGGTGGTCTACCAAGTTTGTTAAAATTTAAAAGCCCGGGGTCCAAAATTGGGGCCCCCCCAGGGGGTCATTGATTTTCCCTATATGCATATAGTAAAAACTTAAAAAATCTTCTTTTAAAGAACTCAAAGAGCTAGAGCTAAGATATTTTGCATCAAACATATTCTAAAGGGTCATTGATTTTCCTTATATGTGCATAGCAAAAAGTTAAAAAAATTTCTTTGAAAAAAAAAACAAATAGCTAGAGTTTAGATATTAAGCATGAAACATCTTCTAGTGAGTGTCTACAAAGTTTGTTCAAATAAAATACTAGGGGTCAAAATTGGCCCCGCCCCGGGGGTCATTGATTTTCCTTATATGTGTATAGCAAAAACTTAAAATCTTCTTTGGAAAAAACCAAATAGCTAGAGTTTAGATATTAAGCATGAAACATCTTCTAGCAAGTGTCTCCAAAGTTTGTTCAAATAAAAGCCCTGGGGTCAAAACTGGCCTGCCCCAGGGGTGTCATTGTTTTTTACTATATGTGTTTTATAAGTAAAAACTTAAAAGAATCTTCTTTTAAAAAGCCCAATGAGCTAGAGCTTTGATGTTTAGCATGAAACATCTTCTTATGGGTGTGGGAGAAAGTGGGGGGGGGGGGCTATATACAGGTGAGCGACCTCTTGTTACTTCTTTAATTTCTTATTATACCATATTTCTGCTAATAATAAAGTTGATGTCATCCTCAAGATGAAGTGAGATTCAATTGTGGTACCAGTGATGCAGCGGTGTCGAGAGAAACAGATTTTTTCTTAATATCTACATTAATATACATTGATGCTTGTTAATCATAGATTTATTTTCAGAAATAAAGAAAACCTGCTTATTGTCTTGTTTCTGCTCTTTTTTCACCCACACAGTTTTTGTCCAACTGATTCAAGTTTGCCAACATGTTCTGACGATGGCACAGTTGAGAGTTTGGGAACTTTTTACGAATGTTATGAGGAGAAAAATATTACGAGGTATAGGCCTTTCCTGATTAAAATTGCTAAGAAACTGCCCCAAGTGTTATTAATTGGCGTGAGAAACTGAACTTAATGCTATGACATGTATACTGAGAGACAGGATTTCAGATACCAGAAACATAACGATGGTGTACTGAGATTTGCTTAGGTGTACTTGCATAGGAAATGCCAATTGTGTGTGTATACACAGACATGATTAATGATGGCATTATATAATTTTGATCGCGTCATGAAGAAAAACCCCAACATAATCGGGGGACTTTTTTGGCGAAACCCAGCATGGATCCAGACCGAAGCCTGCGGGGCATCCGGCCGCCAGTCTGATCAGGATCCATGCCTGTTCGTTTACCCAAACTCTATAAAACAAGTAGAGAAACTGATAGCAAACAGCATGGATCCTGATCAGACTGCACGAATGCGCAGGCTGGTCTGGATCCATGCTGGTCGCAAACGCATTACGTTGGTTTTGTCATGACGCGGCTCAATTATGTAACTGATGTTTGGGATATATTGAGGTCTGAAGTTCATGTGAGTGATGTGTATAGTAATTAGCTCAGCTCAAGCTGATGTGTATTTTCTCAATCACATTAATGATAGACCATCCTATATACTGCATTTACACACATATTTGGGCTTGAACAGTTTTACACCTCTCTGTCTGTGGGTATGTGCCTCTGTTGGTAAACATTGTCCAATCCATATCTCAGTCATGTATCAAAGGATTTTAAAACAATTTTGCACAAATGATGAGACCCCTAGCTCCAGGGTTAAGGTCACAATTAGAGGTCAAAGTCACTGTTTAATGCAGCAAGGGATTTTGAAACAATTAAACACAAATTTAGAGAAGATGAGGTGGTGTGTATACCCATAGCTTCAGGTCAAGGTCACATTTAGAGATCAAAGGTCAAGAAAATCTTATCCAGCTCATAGGTCTGTCTTGCAGTAAGGGATTTTATTATAGCTTAGCACAAATGTGTAGCATGATGAGTGTTTGTCATGCGCAAGAACAAGACCCCATATGTCAAGGTCATCCTGCTGTTTATTTGGTCTGTTATAGACTATAACTAGTGCATCATGGGATTTTGAAGTCAGTTGGCAAATTCATTGTTTAGCATGATGAGTGCTTTCCTTAGTGGAATTTCACTTATCATATTGTCTTAACAAAAAAAAATTAAAAAGTTTTGTTCTCGAAACCCCTGAATTTTGCTATTATTGACTGAAACTATGTAATTAAATGGATATCTTGATACTTGGACAAAACATTTTTATGCCCCCGAAGGGTGGCATATTAAAATCAAACCTGTCTGTCTGTGTGTCCCCACTTCATTTGTGTCCAAACTGTAACTTTGTCTTACATTGAGGGATTTTGAAATCGCTTGGCAGAAATGTCTACCACATTAAGACGATGTGTGGCATATAAGAACCACGTCCCTACCTCATAGGTCAAGGTCATACTATAATTTTGAAATTTCACGTTATCAGTTAATAGGTATGTACAAACATTTGTGGCCGGACTTTAACTTTGTCATGCATCCAAGGATTTTAAAAAAACTTGGCATAAATATCAACCACATCAAGACAATGTGTCACGTCCAAAAATCACGTCCCTACCTCAAAGGTCAAGGAAGGACACACCAACATTTTGAAGTTTCACTTTATCACAATTAGAGTTTATAGGTGTACAAATTCATGTTCGGACTGTAACTTTGTCATGCATTGAAGAGTTTAAAAATTACTTGGCACAAATGTCTTCCACATCATGACCACGTGTTTTGTGTAAGACCAATGTCAAGGGCACTTATAGTTTGGAGGTACTTATGCTCATACTTTAAAGGTACACATTAGTTTCCAAACTGTAACATTGTCATGCATTGAGGGATTTTAAAATGAGTTGACATAAATGTCTACCACATCAAGATGATGCGTCACATCCAAGACCCATGTCCTAAGGTGGTAAGTTTGCATAAATAGCACTTTACAACAACAATATTAAGCAATTTGTTACTTTCATTCTCTTTTTTTATCATAATACCTTTCTGCAATGCTTAAGAAACCTTTTAAAAGAGAGGGCAATTGTCAAATTTTCATGACAGCTTTTGGTTTTTAACAAGACCATCTACAAGGTCGAACTGGCATTGACTTTGAGTTTTAAATAACCTTAACCGTCCAGGTCAAAGTCCTTAGGATAGGACCTTCATATATACATCAACTCAAATTGACCATGACTCATGTATGACCTTAACCTTCAAGGTCAAATTATTGAACTTTTAATGTCCGTCCGTCGTCCGTCCGTAAACTTTTACTTTAAATGACATCTCCTCATAAACCACTAAGCCAATTTCATCCAAACTTCACAGGAATGTTCCTTTGGTGGTCACCTTTAAAAATTGTTCAAAAAATTTAATTCCATGCAGAACTCTGGTTGCCATGGCAACCAAAAGAAAAAACTTTAAATATCTTCTTTTAAAAAACCCAAAGAGCTAGAGCTTAGATATTTGGCATGAAACATCTTCTAGTGAGTGTCTACCAAGTTTGATCAAATAAAAGCCCTGGGGTCATAATTGGCCTCGCCCCAGGGGGTCATTGATTTTCCCTATATGCATATAGTAAAAACTTAAAAAATCTTCTTTAAAAGAACCCATAGAGCTAGAGCTAAGATATTTAGCATGAAACATCTTCTAATGGGTGTCTACCAAGTTTTTTCAAATAAAAGCCCTTGTGTCGAAATTGGCCCCGCCCCAGGGGGTCATTGATTTTCCCTATATGCATATAGTAAAAACTTAAAAAATCTTCTTTTAAAGAACCCAAAGAGCTAGAGCTAAGATATTTAGCATGAAACATGTTCTAATGGGTGTCTACAAAGTTTGTTCAAATAAAAGCTCTGGGGTCAAAATTGGCCCCGCCCCGGGGGTCATTGATTTTCCTTATATGTGTATAGCAAAAACTTAAAAAATCTTCTTTGAAAAAACCCAAATAGCTAGAGTTTAGATATTAAGCATGAAACATCTTCTAGTGAGTGTCTACCAAGTTTGTTCAAATAAAAGCCCTGGGGTCAAAATTGGCCCCGCCCCAGGGGGTCATTGATTTTCCCTATATGCATATAGTAAAAACTTAAAAAATCTTCTTTTAAAGAACCCAAAGAGCTAGAGCTAAGATATTTAGCATGAAACATGTTCTAATGGGTGTCTACAAAGTTTGTTCAAATAAAAGCCCTGGGGTCAAAATTGGCCCGCCCGGGGGTCATTGATTTTCCTTATATGTGTATGGCAAAAACTTAAAAATCTTCTTTGAAAAAACCCAAATAGCTAGAGTTTAGATATTAAGAATGAAACATCTTCTAGTGAGTGTCTACAAAGTTTGTTCAAATAAAAGCCCTGGGGTTAAAACTGGCCCTGCCCCAGAGATGTCATTGTTTTTAACTATATGTGTATAGTAAAAACTTAAAAAATCTTCTTTTAAAAAACCCAATGAGCTAGAGGTTAGATTTTAAGCAGGAAACATCTTTTTGTTGGTGTCTACCAAGTTTGTCCAAATAAAAGCCCTGGGGCTTAAACTGGCCCGCTCCGGGGGCCTATATACAGGTGAGCGACCTCAGGGCCATCATGGCCCTCTTGTTAGCTAGAGCTAAGATATTTAGCATTAAACATGTTCTAATGGGTGTCTACAAAGTTTGTTCAAATAAAAGCCCTGGGGTCAAAATTGGCCCCGCCCCGGGGGTCATTGATTTTCCTTATATGTGTATAGCAAAAACTTAAAAATCTTCTTTGAAAAAACCCAAATAGCTAGAGGTTAGATATTTAGCATGAAACATCTTCTAGTAAGTGTCTACAAAGTTTGTTCAAATAAAAGCCCTGGGGTCAAAACTGGCCCTGCCCCTATATACAGGTGAGCGACCTCAGGGCCATCATGGCCCTCTTGTTTATAGTATTTTTAGAGTAATTGCCCTTGACTTAGTAAAATTTTGCTATTTTCAACTTGTGTCGCATTATCTGAAGAAGGATTTGACCTAGAGTCATGAAACTTTACAGGAATGTTGATAAGCATGTTGTTGTGGATTTATCCAGTATTTGTAGAGTTATTTCCCTCGACTTAGTAAAAACCTTTTCATTATGTTGTTATTGTTCCTTGAGTGCTTGAGTTATAATCAACCAACTTCACAGGAATAATGATTAACATCACTGTGAAGCTATGCACCTGGGACTTTGAATATGGATTGTTTTCAGTTTTGTTAGAGTTCTTGCCCTTTACTTAGTAAAAGATTTTTAGTTTTCAACTTGTGGCACATGTAGTCCAAAAAATATTTGACCTTGAGTCATAAGATTGACAGAACAGTGGCAGTGGCGTGTGGGGGCACCCATGTCCTTTGGACACATTTCTAGTTATAATTTTATATGTAAAATTAGTGTCTATTCTAGGATGCGGGGATTTTTTCAGAGACAGGGTAAAATTTACATAGAGAAAGAAGGAAAACAATTACAGAAGTAATAAATTCTCACTTTTCTATAAAAATCCCCCCTGTTTTCAAACCCTAGAATAGACACTGTACAATTGAATGCTGTGATAGTGTAAGAGAAAGAGTTACAATTTTATTTAGGTCATGGTGCCGATGTAAAGTGTGTGGACTGGCATCCACAGAAGTCATTAATAGCATCTGGAAGTAAAGATAACCAAGTACCAATCAAACTCTGGGATCCAAAGTCAGGACAAAGTTTAGCTACATTGTAAGTGCAGGTTTGATGAATTTAACTAATATCCCTTAAGTCAGGACAAAGTTTAGCTACATTGTAAGTGAAGGTTTGGTGAATTTGATTTATAACCCTTAAGCCAGGACAAAGTTTAGCTACATTGTAAGTGAAGGTTTGATGAATTTAAGTAATAACCCTTAAGCCAGGACAAAGTTAAGCTACTTTGTAAGTGGCGGTCTGATGAATTTAAGTAATAACCCCTAAGCCAGGACAAAGTTTAGCTACTTTGTGACTGAATGTTTGATGAATTTGATTTATAACCCTTAAGTCAGGACAAAGTTTAGCTCAGGGTTGACATTAACATTTTTTGCAGAAGGTTTGTTTTGAACTTGAGGCGGTCATTTCTGTCTTTATCATGCATAACAAAGAGTGTTTTCTTAATTTTGAGGCAGCCCATGATGCATTTGAGACAGGCATTTTGGCCTCTTGCCGCCTCTTAATGACAACCCTGTTAGCTACATTGTAAGTGAAGGTTTGATGAATTTGATTTATAACCCTTAAGCCAGGACAAAGTTTAGCTACTTTGTAAGTGAAGGTTTGATGAATTTAAGTAATAACCCTTAAGCCAGGACAAAGTTTAGCTACTTTGTAAGTGAAGCTTTGATGAATTTAAGTTATAACCCTTAAGCCAGGACAAAGTTTAGCTCCTTTGTAAGTGAAGGTTTGATGAATTTAAGTAATAACCCTTGAGTCAGGACAAAGTTTAGCTACTTTGTAAATGAAGCTTTGATGAATTTAAGTTATAACCCTTAAGTAAGGACAACGTTTAGCTACATTGTGAGTGAATGTTTGATGAATTAAAGTCATAACCAATAAGTCAGGACAAAGTTTAGCTACAATGTAAGTGCAGTGTTGATGAATTTAAGTTATACAATAAGACAGGACAAAGTTTAAATACTTTGTAAGTAAAGGTTTGATGAATTTTAGTTATAACCTTTAAGTCAGGACAAAGTTTAGCTACATTGTAAGTGAAGGTTTGATGAATTTAAGTCATAACCCTTAAGTCAGGACAAAGTTTCCCTACATTGTAAGTGCAGGTTTAATGAATTAAAGTAATAAATGTCACCCTGCTGGAACCAAAGTTGATTAAGCTCTGACACCAGTAAAGAACTAGGCAATTATGAGCAAGACTGTGCCACAAATTCAGAAGGTTAAGGGTTAACATTTTAAACTTACATTGTGTAAAGCATGGTATTTGTTGCATATTTAAAGCTTAGTTAGCTTACAGTATAGAATGAAAAGCAAAAATCTTCCAAATGAACCAACTGATCAGAATCATTGAAAGGCTGTTAACATATTCTTCAATATTATTTTTGATCAACCATGATGAAAAAAAACACTTGTCTGTGTAGAATAGAAGTATTACTAATTAGTATAAACATGCTATCAACCAAAGCAAATTAATGCTTAAAGTATAGTATTTCCATAGAATAGTAAGCTTTTTTTACATATTTGGTAACCAATGTCACAGCAAAATGTCTTAACAGTAATGAATTTTTTACATATAATAATCCGAAAAATGTGTTCAACACAACAACAGTTTCTTTTTAAATAAGTACATATAACTTTTGTTTTCTAGACATGCTCATAAATTCACTGTGATGGACATAAAGTGGAATCAGAATGGTAACTGGTTATTAACAGCAGCTAGAGATCATCTTATGAAGTTATTTGATATTAGAAATCTCAAAGAAGAACTTCAGGTCTTTAAAGGTCACAAGAAGGAAGCTACAGGTATATTGACGTGGTGTATTTGAGCCATGTCATGACAAAACCAACGTAATGTGTTTGCGACCAGCATGGATCCAGACCAGCCTGCGCATCCATGCAGTCTCATCAGGATCCATGCTGTTGGCTTACCACCCCTATTACATGTAGAGAAACTGATAGCGAACAGCATGGATCCTGATCAGACTGCGCGGATGCGCAGGCTGGTCTGGATCCATGCTGGTCGCAAACCCACTATGTTGGTTTTGTCATGACACGGCTCACTTGTCCCTCACTGCTGTAGGTGTGAATCCCACCAGGGACTTTGGATACTTGCATGTGAGGAAACTATCCTACAGAATGTTGGTGATTCTACTCAGAGCCACGCTTGTGCTTTAGGTCTTCCGTTGCCACTAAAGCTGGAAAGATGCTTTATGATCTCTATTGTGTTGATGCGATGTAAAACCAAACCCAAAAAATATCTATGACTGCCTTATTAAATTCCTTCTTAAAGTGTACTTGTGAAATTCATTTGTTGATTGTAAATCATAACAAAATTAAACTGCAAAATTCAGCTTGAAAGATTATAGTAATTGTTGAAAACTATTTGTTATCCATTTGAATTTGATGTGTTTTCATGATGTCTAAGCCTTTAAGGGATATTATACAAGATAATTTAGATTTTAGACAGTGATATACATGTATATTATATCCTATATTATCTTGATATTACAGCTGTGGCATGGCATCCAATCAATGAGCAGATGTTTGCCAGTGGAGGATCGGACGGTGCAATCATGTTCTGGAATGCTGGGTAAATAATTACTTAAAAAAAGTAAGGGGCCTCCCTGGCTTATGGATGTTTAGGTTACTGAGTTTTAATCCCTTATCCTTATTGCCTAGGATATGCAGTCACTAGCTGCTAATGACATGAAACCTGCAACCTCTTTAAGATTGCAGTTTAGTTTGATGTTCTACTTTGTGGCCTCTGTATGCTTTATATAATTCACGAAGGATGCAAGGTAATATGAATGCAGTATAATAAACTAATAATAATTAATGTTTTATAGGACAGAGAAAGAGGTAGGAGCTATTGAGGAAGCACATGAAGCAATCATCTGGGACTTGGCCTGGCACCCACTGGGTCATATACTCACATCTGCCTCTAATGATCATTCTACGTAAGTTATCTTCATGGTTTTCTGGTACAACAAATAAATGAGCCGTGTCACGACAAAACCAACATACTGGGTTTGCGACCAGCATGGATCCAGACCAGCCTGCGCATCCGCGCAGCCTGATCAGGATCCATGCTGTTCGCTATCAGTTTCTCTATTTGTTATAGGGTTGGTAAGCAAACAGCATGGATCCTGATCAGGCTGCGCGGATGCGCAGGCTGGTCTGAATCCATGCTGGTCGCAAACCCATTATGTTTGTTTTGTCGTGACGCAGCTCAAATGTTTTCACTTACATGTTGATACAGATTAACAGAAATTGTCATGTCAGTGGTAGTAAAATATTAATTGTAAATTTGCCACTTATTGGTAGGAAAGTAATGTATTTCAAATTCAATTGTCTTTTCCTGTTTTGACTGCAGGGGGTCTTTATTTGTTTGAAAAAATAATATAGTTTGAAATTGAGGTAGACTTGAAAAACATTGTTCACAAGAAGCAAGAAAAACAAAATGGCTTTAGTTGATACAAATTTATTTTAGTTCAATTGTGTTGGAAGCTATAAGCGTATTGAAACACTCTCGAATACGTTCCTGGAACCAACCAGTACTAGGCCATGAATGTAAAGTTTCTTACTCAAGGAAACAACGGCTTGCCCCTAACTGTGTTTGAACCCACGCGGTCACCAATCCTTAGATTACTAGTCCAACGTGTTAACCACTCGGCCACGCTGCTAAAATGGTTTTATGTCTGGACAGGCGTTAGAGTGTCATAAATTTGTATTGTCATACTATTGTGAGTACTGTATATACTTATGTGATGTAATTTTTATATGAAGGTTAATTTATTAAGATGTTAAAAATCTTGTTTTCAGGAAATTTTGGACACGTAATCGACCAGGTGATGCTATGAGAGATAAATACAATCTGAACATAATGGCATATGGTCCTGATGGGGAGATTATAGATATAGGTAAGCTGAGGGTTCGAATCTCAGTGCAGGCTGGAGGAAACTGTCCAGCTAGTTGATGGTTCTACTTGGGTGATCTTTCATGCCTGAAATAATGAATACATGTATTAACTTTTGTTCATTATGAGAAGTAAAGTTTGTTGACAAACACTTAAATTTTTTGAAGTGCAAGACTTAAAATTTTTTGAAATGCAAGACAACAAATAACAGGGATTAGCTCAGTGGAAAATTCGAAACAATTTTCAGAGTTATGGTCATTTAATAATTGATATTTATTCTTTTGTTGTGAAAAGGATTTTGTCACAGATGAAGACATTTCTTGCAACATATTTTAAATGGAAAACTGTAAATTGCAATCATCATTTTGCTTATGCTTTAGCTAAATTTTGTGCTATGAAGCTTGGAGTTACAAGTAAATGGCAAATGTTTTCATCGTAACTTGAAATCCAGTAAAAAATTACCATGAACACATAATGTTTCCAGCCGGTGATGGAAACAGGCTGCTGTAAGGTAAAGAAAGGGGAAAAAATTCTAAATACTTAAAGGAACATAATGACTCAGAGAGAATAAATGTTTACTTCTTTAGAAAGGGAAAACATGAGTTTTATGATGTTTGAATGATGCTTTCAGAGCATGTTGGATGCTTGTTATCTGAAGAAAGTAGCGCTAAACGTGAAATTATTTGTAATAAAAATAGCAGAATGTTAACAAAGTAGTATCTTGACTTCCATACAAAACACTTTCAGTATAACTGTACCAACTACCAAAAAGCAACGGAGGAAAAACACATATGAGCCATGCTATGACAAAACCAACATTATGGGTTTGCGACCAGCATGGATCCAGACCAGCCTGCGAATCCGCGCAGTCTGATCAGGATCCATGTTGTTCGCTATCAGTTTCTCTACTTGTTATATGGTTTGTAAGCGAACAGCATGGATCCTGATCAGACTGCGCGGATGCGCAGGCTGGTCTAGATCCATGCTGGTCAAACACCCATTATGTTGGTTTTGTCATGGCGCGGCTCATATCAGTTCATTGACCAATGAGTTACTTTGTCAAAACTATAAAAGCACAGCAAAATAAAAAAAAAAGGCTTCTTGTGAAATAAAACATGAAATATTTCTGGGGCATAATGGGCCATTAAGGTTTGACATATTATGATTGTATATTTCAGATGCGGATGTACCACTGGGGGAAAACAAAAGTTTACTGCCAGGAATGGGACTAGAATTTGGACTACCTCCTGAACCAGAGATAAAACCTGGTAATTTATTTGTCACATAATTCTTTGAGTTCAATTTATGTATGAAATAGCTTGAAAAATATAGAAGTATAATTTGTGAATTTACAAATAAAGTAATTTACTTACAATCAACGTAAATTACCAGAAAGAGGTCGAAATATGCAAAAAATAGCTCTTACTGTGTTAGTCACATAGTAGAAATATGGTGATAAATACTGCAAATTAGTCATTCATCGCACACAACATGTGAATTAATACTTGAATATTGAATTATTTTACTTTTCTTTAAGTCTTAGTACAATTTTCTCAGGTTTGATTTTCTTGAAATATTTTTGCTCATCAAGAGGTGTGCAGCTTTAAGTGTTTGTTTGGAGCATAACTTTTTCTACATGTGACACCAGTACCAGTTCATTCTGGGAAGCCTACACAAAAGGTAGTTTAGACAAGCTGCAAGCTTTCTACACAACTGAGTTAACATAAATTTGATTAAAGAAAATTTATTTTCTATATATATAATTATCTACTACACAAAAGGAAAAGTTTGTGTAGTATATAATTTTTAATTAACTGTTTCCAGATTGAATATTTTCTATATAGAACCAGTTTGAGTTAACATAAATTTAATTAAAGAAAATCTATTTTCTACATAGAACCAGTGGAGGAGGAATTACCATCTATCCCTGGGCTAGACTGGTCCTCGGATGCTCAGTACTTTAAAGAACAACAAGCCAAAATTGAGGACAGGCAGCCTAGGAAGAAAGCACCTTACTCTAGACCTATCCCGAAAAGTTTTGAACAGGCTTGGATCACCAACCAGCAGCCTGGAACACTCGTTAAAGATGGTAAGGAGCAAAGTGTGCGAGTATTTACTAAGTGCTATTTGTTCATTTGCTACAAAACAATATTAAAGAAGTAATTTGAATGTTATTTCCCATTTATGGAGACAAAAATTTCCAACCATTCTGTTAAGGTGTTGAACATATGGTTCTGTGTTTTTGTTTTAAGTAGAACTTAGCTGGTAAGCATTGTTTAAAATCTTTTTGACCATTAGAATCATTTTTTTTTGTGACACCTTTATTAACCGCAGAAATATTAACATAGCAGTTAAGCATTGTTTGAAATCTTTTTTACTGTTAGTTTAATTTTTTGTGACACATTTATTAAGTACAGAAATATTTACATATATTTAACAATTTAGCTTGTCTGTTTTGAAGAAAAAGTCAAGCTTTTATGATCGCTGAGGCATTGTCATCAGCGTCATACTGCAAAAACTTAAATGTTGCCCATTATTCAAACATTTTATCAACATGGATCTTGGAATGCTTGCTTGCTTGCATAATTCTGAAAGCAATATTTTTCGAGTTATGCCCATTTTTAACTTAGAAATTTTAAAAGACAAGCTTTAACACATTGAGCGGTTGTCTTATTTCATACTTTGCTTACATGCATTTTCACTTTGATTTCATTGCATAACTATAGGGATACATGTATATCATTATTGTTTCTGTTACAGTTGAAGGTAAAATGAAGAGAGGTAGAATTCAGTCATTGCTTACACTAGACCTGCCTGCTAAACCTAGAAAAGGTTTGTTTCACATAATTATCATGATTGATCGAACTTATTATATGATAAACATGTATGAGGGGATCTCTCAAGAAATCATGGACTTTGTTTTAAGAAAATTTATTTTAGTTAACTTTATACAAATTTATCTTGGTTTGATTATTTTGGAAGCTATAACATATTGAAACACTCTTAAATATTCCTGGGACCAATCAGTACTAAGCAATGAGTGTTAAGTTACTCACGGAAATAACGGCACAGCCCACACAGCCATCAATTGTTAGATTACGTCAGTCGTCTGACGCGTTAACCATTCGGCCATGCCACCGCTCTCAAAATTAAATTTTATTTGTTATCATTTCAAAAAAGACTGAGACATTATTTTAGGTATGAAATCTTCATACTGTATTTTATCATTTTGATATTTATTTTCTTTGCATAATATAATACTTATTGTAGCACACACCTGAAACTACTATTTTGTATTCAAATCAATCTAAATTAGACATCTATATGCTTATAATTGTACAGCAGCATGTAATCTGCTATTTATGGTTTTTTCGTTAAACATATTAGCTTTTTAAAATGTTAAACAAAGCATTAGGTCCAGGGTAAAGTGATATTCTAAATTGCCATCTCTGACAATAGTTCAGAAGTTAGTGTTTGTGAGATAAGATTCCAGGATCATTCCACACTCATGTACCATAAATGAGCCGTGCCATGACAAAACCAACGTAATGCGTTTGCGACCAGCATGGATCCAGACCAGCCTGCGCATCCACGCAGTCTGGTCAGAATCCATGCTGTTCGCTAGCAGTTTCTTTACTTGTTATAGGGTCTTTAAGGGAACAGCATGGATCCTGATCAGACTTTGGGATGCACAGGCTGGTCTGGATCCATGCTGGTCGCAAACCCATTATGTTGGTTTTGTCATGACACGGCTCAAATGTGATAAGTTTGGCACACTGTAGATATGATTTTGTAATAGTTGTGTTTGCTGTGATTATATAAAAGCAGTAATACCATAAAGTTTTTAATTCCTCAGCATATTCGGAATTAATGTTTTGAGGAAATTTTTGTCACGTTTAATGTACTGTACCAGACTACCACAAATTCCATGATATTAAAAAACTCATAATGCATCGGTAACTATAAACCACATGCAAAAAAGCAAGACATATTGTTATGGTTTAAAAGATTTGCAAAGAATAAATGAAAACATGCAGGAGAAAAAAAACACATGATATTTGATATGTATTTTTTGTTGGTTTTCAGAAGAATTTGATGATAGAGGAAATAGGCTCATAGACCCTAATATAGATCAATCAAATACAGGTAATATGATTATAGTGTTTATCAATTAAATTTCATGAATATAATTTTGTTTGAAAAGCTACAATAATTAGCTTGAAAAAGAGAAGAAATTAAATATTCAGTATTAATATTAAAACTTGTATTAATATATTTAATGGTTTGTTGTGGTAGTTTAAAAATTCTTTGTGTGACAATTAAGGTTTGTTTTTAGCTTTTTGTTTTCTCTTTTTTTAAACGCAGGATAGAAAACATATAATTCTCTTTTCCCAATTATTCTTCAGATTTGATATTAAATTCTAGCTATTGTTTTAATGAATTATTCAAACTGCCAAATAAAAAGAATAATAAACCTTATTGCATAATGATATAATAATCATTCTTTGAAGTGAAACATAAATCTGTCTCCAGTAATAGGTGAGGTGTAATTAAAGTATCTGTCTCTTAATACAGGGATTGTGTGTTCAAACTATTCTGGGGTTGTTACCTAGGTGTCTGATATGACATCAGTATTGTTAAGTTCAGTACACAATTAAGAGGACTTTAGATTATCTCTGAGCTTTCTCCATGATCATGCTGACATAAATTTAGTTTAATTTAGATCAGTGAACTTCTTTCTTTAGTAAAGATATACATTGTGAAATTATTTTCTATTTCAGAGGGATTTAACCCGTTACCAGATGATCATAATCCTTATCTTGATGATGCAGACGATCAGTTTCCCGATGATCAGGATTTCCGTGGTGACCAGGATTTCCGCAGCGACCAGGATTTCCGCAGTGATCAAGATTTCCGAGAAGATCAGGATATGAGGGATGACCAGGACTTCCGTGGTGATATGGACTTCAGACAGGCTGAAGGGGGTGGGGGTTATAACGGTCCTGGTTCCGTTGGATCATTTGGGTCTCAAGGTGGAGGGCCTAAGGGTAGAGATGGAGGTAGAAGAGGGGGTGGTGGTCCGAGGCAGGGCTTCCACGGGGATAGAAGTTTTGGACATGAAGATATGGATCATGATAACTATGATCGTGATTATAATTCCGGGCCAAATAACAGACCACCTGATGGTGGAGGACAACAGAGACAGTTCGGGCAGAAAAATCCCCCAAGCTTAATGGATCTTAGTTTTAATTCAAATGAATCCTCAGACTTAAATTTGAAAGATCACAGTCCTGGACCAAAAGGTCGAGGACGAGAAGCGCGAGGACGTGATAGACATGGGGAAAGAGGTGGTAGAGGGGGTCAGGATGGTTTCAGAAACAACAGGGGGAGGGGAGGTAGTAATAATAATAGATTTGAGGATAGAGGTGGACGAGGAAACTGGAATGAAGATGGAGATAATAGTTTTAGTGAAAATAATGACAGTTTTAATGATTCACAGGGCAGTAGCAACAGTGGTGGTTATAGAGGAGGTGGCAGCAAACCTAGAGGTGGCAGAGGAAACTATAGAGGTGGTGAAAGGAGAGGTGGTAGGGGTGGACAAAGGGGTAATTACAGGGGTGGCGGTGAAAGTAGAGGTGGGGGAAGGGGACGAGGGCGGGGAAGGCGTTGAACATACTCTCGTAATACCGAGAGTAAACAAGATGTTCAACATTATTTTGTGTCTTCTATAGACCAAAAAAGTGCATTATTGAAATCTTTTTGTATAAGATTGGGTAAGCCAGGCTTGATTTGTTGACAGGTATGCCTCACGCAGCTCAAATGTGAAAATTTACAATTTTGCCCAAAAATACAACGGTGCAAATATTTCCCTTATTCATCACTACTAAAGTGGAGAAGAAGAATTCTAGTGAAACTGTTCATAGTTAAAGTTACAACTGTATGGATCTTCTGAAAAATTTCCATCTTAAGACTGACATGTCCAAATCATCATACAGGCTGTTAGTTTGTCTGGAAAGAGAAGTGTCTACACTCTACATAAGAATATCCAGTTTGGACAGCTGAAGTTTTATTCAATTTTTTATGTTGGGAATAAATACACATTTATGTCCTGCACTTGGTTATGCTAATTGAATACTGATCAAGTTTCACAGCACCAGGGATCGAAAAATTGTCTCAGAGCCATAATTGTGTCCTTCAAGATGAGATGTTGTTAAATTCTTTGAGCTGGCTCGATTTTTATACTTGTCCAGCTGTAAATATCCTCTTATTCTACTAGTAAATTCAAGTAGAGAAGTGAATTTTTCAGTCTTCGTGCACTTACATTGCAATTGTACAGAGATCAGTTGTAGATATATTTGTTCATGTATATAAATATGATGAATATAGTTAATAGTGTGACCCATTTGTAAATTTTAATGAATTATCTTCATTTAGTTTTGATTTCTATATGACCTATGTATACCATCTAGGATGGTCAGTTTAGCAAGTAAATCTTGACACTTATTTTAAACTATGTTGATACTTTGGTTTAATAGTGAGGCGGTGGCCTAGTGGTTAAGGTGTCTGCCTCTCAACCCAGAGATCAAGGGTTCAAGCCCTACTCGGGTTACGACCATGTTTCGTCATTTGACGCCAGTACTGGTTGATTCCAGGAAGCGGACTCGAAAGTGATTAATATAAGTTTCAAGAACTTGTTTCGCTTAAATAAATATGTTTAAACCAATAGTGAGGCAATATTTGTACTAATAGCATGTAGGATATACATGTATTAAGAGATCGTTCTTGAAGTCAGGAGTTAAAAATATTTGTATAAAGATTTATATCAACATTTTTCTGTTACCAAAGAAATTCTATTTTTCTGCTCACTAGTACAAATGTCCTTAAACATCTGGTGTATTTTGAGTTTGTAATGAATTTTTTACTATCTGAAAAAATGGTAGTGACATAGGCAATGGTCATGTTTCAATGTTGACAGAGTTGCCTTAAATTGCATGTTTGAACAACTGAGTGCTAAACTAGGTCCATAAATTATAGTTATGTAAATTCATATTTCATATGCAGTATTGGATTTAATGTGACGTGCTTTTGGTTAGTTTGAAGTTGATAAAGTGTCGAAAGTAAGTGTGAAATAAAAATATATTTATAGGTCCTTGTACTTTCAGATATATTTAGCCATGTCTGTAAGCAATTTGATTATTAAATGTACCGTTCTCATTCTATAACGATATGTCAATAAATCCGTCCTTATTTCATTTCGTGAGTACATCCTAAATAAATCATTCCATTGTTTCAAATTTATCTTTATCAGAAAGGATCAGCTTCTTGAAAAGGCATATCCTAGTTAAATTTTTGTCGTAGACTTTTCCTGTTATTCTCTGTTAATTTAAAGGATATAGTTACCAGATTCCTAAAATTGAGTATTAATCAGTAAATTGTTTGTGCACACTGCAGAGAAGTGCAGTCTGGCTTTGAGACTATAAAACTTGAGTTCCGTTTCTAATCTCAGGATTTTCATTGGTCAATATACATTCTGTGCTGGTTTCTGACCAATTAAACACTTTAGATTTGAGTTTTAGCTATAACCTTGGACCCAAAGTGCGAGGTTATAAAAGAAAATTCTTGGCTCATACTCGGATCTCCGATTGGTCAGAAATCGCTGGCTGTTGTGGCTGAGGGGTTGCCTTTAATGGTTGAAACATAAGAATTGCAGTCACTGTTTATACCTACATTTTTGCAAGAGACAACTAAATAGGTTCAAATAACTGGAGTCCATGCATGTCTCAGCTCAAGCAGGTGGTTTTTACCCCTGATGTGGCTTTGAAGTTTGTAACACGTTCAAAATGAGAGTTTTGTTGAAAATATCTTCAATGCAAGTATCCATCAGTTACACTCTGGACAGGACCTGTTTTGAGTGTTGTATATTTGTAAAATATTTGCTTATATAACTTATAACTGGTGTCTTAGACATTGGTTATTTGAATGAATGAATCTGTACTTTAGTATACAAAATATTTGAGTAACTGAGAATTTGATTCTATTACATTGTTTCTCAAGAAATCACCGCATGTTTTATATAATTGAGAATGATATATGATGATGGCAATGCAGTAAAAACTTCTACTATGACCTGTTGTTTTGTTTTGTTTGTTTATTTTTAGCTCAGCTGAGCTAGCTCAGGGTGAGCTTTTAGGATGGTTGAATGTCCATCATCTGTCCACACTTGTACATTAACACTCCAGCGGTCACATTTTTGCCTCAGTCATCATCAAACTTTGTCAGGATGCATGTCAAGGTAATAGCTCTGATGAGTTTGAACATGAGAAACTAGGTCACAGGAGCTGAAAATAGAAAACCTTGCTAACACTCTAGCAGTCACATTTTTGACTCAATCATCATCAAACTTGGTCAGGATGCTTGTCTAGGTAATTGCTTGGATGAGTTCCAACAAGGGTCATCTTGGATGAAAAACTAGATCTCAGGAGCTAAAAATAGAAAAAATGTTGTTAACACTCTAGTGGCTACAGTTTTGACCCAAATATTCTGGAAATTGGTCTGGAAGTTTGTTTTGATGATTTCTAGGTCAAGTTTGAATATGGGTCACCTGGGGTCAAAAACTAGGTCATACCACCAAAATATGGAAAAACCTTGTTAACACTCTAGTGGTCACATTTTTGACTCAATTATCATCAAACTTGGTCAGGATATTTGTCTAGGTAATTGCTTTGATGAGTTCGAACATGGGTCTTCTCAGATGAAAACCTAGGTAACAGGAGCTAAAAATAGAAAAACCTTGTTTACACTTTAGTGGTCACATTTTTGACTTGATTATCATCAAACTTGGCCAGGATGCTTGTCTAGGTAATTGCTCAGAAGAGTTCGAACATGGGTCATCTCAGATGAAAAACTAGGTCACAGGAGCTAAAAATAGAAAAATCCCGTTAACACTCTAGTGGTCACATTTTTGAATCAATTATCATCATACTTGGTCAGGATGCTTGTCTAGGTAATTGGTCGGAAGAGTTCGAACATGGGCCATCTCAAATGAAAAACTAGGTCACAGGAGCTAAAAATAGAAAAATCTTGTTAACACTAGTGGTCACATTTTTGACTCAATTATCATCAAACTTGGTCAGGATGCTTGTCTAGGTAATTGCTCAAATGTGTTTGAACATGGGTCATCTCAGATGAAAAACTAGGTCACAGGAGCTAAAAATAGAAAAATCTTGTCAACACTAGTGGCTACTGTTTTGATCCAAATATTCTGGAAATTGGTTTGGAACTTTGTTTTCATGATTACTAGGTCAAGTTTGAATATGGGTCACCCGGGGTCAAAAACTAGGTCATACTGCCAAAATATGAAAAAAAACCTTGTTAACACTCTAGTGGTCACATTTTTTACTCAATTATCATCAAACTTGGTCAGGATGCTTGTGTAGGTAATTGCTTGGATTAGTTCGAATATGGTTCTTCTCGGATGAAAAACAAGGTCACAGGAACTATAAATAGAAAAATCTTGTTAACACTCTATTTGCTACTGTTTTAATCCAAATATCCTTGAAATTGGTCTGAAAGTTTGTTTTGGTGATTTCTAGGTCAAGTTCGATTATGTGTCACCTTGGGTCAAAAACTAGGTCACACCACCCATATATGGAAAAACCTTGGCAACACTATCGAATATAGGTCTTCTGGGGTCAAAAACTAGGTCACACCGCCCAAATATGGAAAAACCTTAACACTTTAGTGGTCACATTTTTGACTCAATTGTCATCAAACTTGGTCAGGATGCAGGTGAGGTATAGTGATGGAGCTATGTCCGTCGTTGTGCGTCGTTCGTTGTCAACCATTGGGTTGTTAACAGTCTAGCAGTCACAGTTTTGATTGGAAAATAGGAATGCTTGTTAACACTCTAGTGGCTGCAGTTTTGATCCAAATATTCTGAAAATTAGTCAGGAAGGTAGTTTTGATGATTTCTAGGTCAAGTTCTAAGATGGGTCATCTCCGGTCAAACACTAGGTCACAGGTGCTTAAAATAGAAAAAGCTTGTTAACACTCTTAGTGACTGCAGTTTTGATCCAAATATTCTTGAAATTTGTCAGGAAGGTTGTTTTGATGATTTCTAGGTCAAGTTTGAAGATTGGTCATGTCCGGTCAAAAACAAGGTCACAGGAGCTAAAAATAGAAAAATCTTGTTAACACTCTAGTGGCTGCAGTTTTGATCCAAATATTCTGGAAATTTGTCAGGAAGGTTGTTTTGATGATTTCTAGGTCAAGTTCGAAGATGGGTCATCTCCGGTCAAACACTAGGTCACAGGAGCTAAAAATAGAAAAAGCTTGTTAACACTCTTAGTGACTGCAGTTTTGATCCAAATATTCTGGAAATTTGTCAGGAAGGTTGTTTTGATGATTTCTAGGTCAAGTTCGAAGATGGGTAATGTCAGGTCAAAAACTAGGTCTCAGGAGCTAAAAATAGAAAAAGCTTGTTAACACTCTAGTGGCTGCAGTTTTGATTCAAATTTCCTGGAAATTGGTCAGGAAGGTTGTTTGATGATTTCTAGATGGGTTGTCTCATGTCAAAAACTAGGTCACATTGCCCAAATATGGAAAAACCTTTTTAACACACTAGAAGTCACATTTTTGACTCAATTTTCATCAGACTTGGCCAGGATGCTTGTCTAAGACATTGCTTGGATGTGGTTGATGGGTCAGGGGACCGATCCAGGGCCATCATGGCCCTCTTGTTTTTAAAAAGTCGAGCTAAAAAGGCTAAGTATTCTAAAATTATTTAACAGAAAATCCTGATTCTTGTACTGAGGAGACCTATCCAGCTGTGATGTTTCATGTTGAAACAACCTTCAGTCATTGGATTTATTCTCCGAACAAAACAGGCATGTAAATTACAAAGGGCAATAACTCTAAAAATATCTAATGTACCACTTAAAACCATGCCGCTGCCACGGTCCTGACTTTGCTTTTCAAAATGGTTGCCTCTTGGATATATCTATATATATTCTGTGGTCCCCTGAATATTTGAATATTGTTATTAGGGGTGTTTACTGTTCCAGTAAAACTATTCACAACCTTGTTTTGCTAAGGCTGTAATAATAATAAGCAAATAATACAGAAGAATAAAAACCAGTTACAAAACTTTAGCTTTTTATTTACTGTTACAAAAGTATGTAAAGTTAACAGTATTAAATTGGTTTTTTTTCAAATCTTAACAATAAACAACTGTTCAAATATATTTATGTATAAAAAATTTCAATGACTGCATAAATTTTTACATTTTACAACATGCATATAAATGGCACATAAAACAATCAAGCACTTACAAAACAAAGAAAGACAGTTCATTCCAAGAAGTGCATAAAATACAAAAACATGTTTTGACAATCAGGGAATCATTTCTTGAAATTTAATAAAATGAAGTAAATGTCTTTGTGATTTAAAAATTGTCACCTTAAATGAACATTAATTTTGTTACAAAAGTAAAAAAGTATCAATACTAAACAACACTTCCTATACTGCTAGGACACGAGTAGATGGCACACTTTTGTCCTTGACTTTACATTACAGTCTATAAGAAAGCAGCACAATGACTTATCTATTTTACCAGCTATCAGCAAGACCCACCTATGTTGACCATTCATGCAGTCTGCAAGACTAGATATTTCTTTGTTGTTTCATCTAGAGCTGGAAATATCCCCAACTAGTCTCATTCTAAACAACATTTCTTTCCAACTTTGTAGTGTATTGATAGACCCTTACACAGGTCTTTTATTAATAACAATTTTGAATGAAAATAACTTTGTAACAATCATTTGGTAGCTTTCATGTATGTTAATAATTCAAAAAATGTTTGCTCTGAATAACTGAACTCTTTGATGGATGAAAATGAGTTTTCAAAATGAAAAAAAAATAAAAAAAAGGATGTGCTCATCTTAAAATAAACATTTAGGGCATTAACTTTATTTATGATTCAATAATTCCTGCTTTACTCAATTACTTGGTTAAAGACTTGTATTGGAAAGCTATGTCATATTATATATATATATGTAGTAAAAGCAAATGATAACTATGGCTAAATTGATAAAGGATTGAGGCAAACACTATATTGCTTATTGCCCATAAAAAATGAAACATTTATGCATCATCTATTTCAGCATAAAAAGGGTATACAGCTATTGTGGGCTGTTTGTAATTTGGAAAATGTTAGTATATATATCTTATTCAAAATCATACTAAAGTACCAAAATCTGAAGAAAACTTTTTGTAAATTTCTGATTTTGCAGATTTGGCATAAGCTAAAACCTTCTGTAAGTATCAGATGAATATCTTATTACAGAAAAACTAGAACTATCACAAAATGTGATTAATACCCCCACAAGACTGCTTTGGAAATGAGGATGTTACTAGTAACAGAATACCTTGTAAAAGAATTGAAATATAGAGTTATGGTTGTGGGCAATTAAAGATAGTTGTGGTTCTTGTATGTTGCATTTCCTTTCAATGTGGTTGGCCATTGATGAAGTTTTATTGAATTACTCTGTAATAAGTCCAGAAGACAAGGAAAAGAAACAAAGGGCAATAACTCTACAAATACTGAAGATGGAGTTATAGTTCTTGTGCACTGCACTTCCTCTAATTATGCTTGACCATTGTATGAAGTTGTTTTGAATTCCAACCAGTACGTTTTAAGTTATGCTCTGGACAAGGAAAAGTATCAAAGGGCAGTAACTCTGTATTTTGTCAAGATGGAGTTATGGTTCTTGTGCACTGCACTTCCTCTCAAAGTGCTTGACCATTGTATGAAGTTATATTGAATTCCAACCATTAGTCTTCAAGTTATGGTCGGGACAAAAGAAAGCAATGGAAAAGTAACAAAGGGCAATAACTCTGTAAATAGTCAAGATGGAGTTATAGTTCTTGTGCACTGCACTTCCCCTTATTGTGTTTGACAATTGTGTGAAGTTGTTTTGAATTCCAACCAGTAGTTTTCAAGTTATTCCCCGGACAAGGAAAAGTAACAAAGGGCAATAACTCTGTAATTAGTCAAGCTAGAGTTATGGTTCTTGTGCACTGCACTTCCTCTCAATGTGCTTGACCATTGTGTGTAGTAATATTGAATTCCAACCATTAGTCTTCAAGTTATGGTCCGGACAAAAGAAAGAAATGGAAAAGTAACAAAGGACAATAACTCTGTAATTACTTTAGATAGAGTTATGGTTCTTGTGCACTGCACTTCCCCATATTATGTTTGACAATTGTATGAAGTTGTTTTGAATTCCAACCAGAAGTTTTCAAGTTATGCCCCGGACAAGGAAAAGTAACAAAGGGCAATAACTCTGTAATTAGTCAAGCTAGAGTTATGGTTCTTGTGCACTGCACTTCCTCTCAATGTGCTTGACCATTGTGTGTAGTTATATTGAATTCCAACCATTAGTCTTCAAGTTATGGTCCGGACAAAAGAAAGGAATGGAAAAGTAACAAAGGGCAATAACTCTGTAATTACTTTAGATAGAGTTATGGTTCTTGTGCACTGCACTTCCCCTTATTGTGTTTGACAATTGTATGAAGTTGTTTTGAATTCCAACCAGTAGTTTTCAAGTTATGCCCCAGACAAGGAAAAGTAACAAAGGGCAATAACTCTGTAATTAGTCAAGATAGAGTTATGGTTCTTGTGCACTGCACTTCCTCTCAATGTGCTTGACAATTGTGTGTAGTTATATTGAATTCCAACTATTAGTCTTTAAGTTATGCTCCGGACAAGGAAAATGCAACGGACGTCTGGACCGACCGACCGACCGCCCGACCAACCGACCACCGGGTGACTCCTATATACCCCCCCAAACTTCGTTTTTGGGGGTATAATAATTATTCGATTTCCTATATATATATTAATTCGTGTGCTAAAAAAGACAATTTTTTTTGTAAAATAAAGTGTTCAAAATTGATCCCCATAACGTTACATGCACAGCATAAACAGTTTTCGAAAATTTAATAGTACATTTTTCCCAGTAAATAGCTATACACCTTTTAAAGAAAAAAGGTCTTTCAAAGGTGAATCCTGAATCAAAAATGATCATAAGCAGAAATTCTTTAGCCATAGGAAAGTTATCTACATGTATAATGTACACATGCAGTATTATGCCTAAAACTGACAATGATGAAGGTCACTAACATATACAACGATTAAAATGTTCACAAGGTGCTTTGTAAAAATAAATCTGTAACAAATAAAAAAGTGTACTGGCTAAAATATCAACATTCTTATCACATGTTTACAGGTGAACCAAAAATATACAAAATACTGTTTATTTCATGAACAAAAATATCACAAAAATAGCAAAATAATTATATAATAACCAGATCTATATAGAACATGTACATTCCTTCAAAGGCTCGAGTATAAATCTTATGAACTCAACTGAACAATTAAATGTTTCTGGTAAAAAGCTATAAAAAAAGTCTGACTTTTTATATGTAAAAACTTCAAACCTAAATCCATATAAATCTTGACAATTTCAATGCCTTTTCTGTTCAAGGTCATTTATTCAGTCTGTGTTAAATTCAAGGTCAAGTCTTCCGATTATGTTGTATTCAAAGTTATTCCTTAAGTCTGTTATATTCGAGGCCAATTCTTCAGTAGTAGTATATTCAAATTTAATTCTGGAGTCATTTTATATTCAAGGTCTGAGTTATATTCAATTTCAATTCTTAAGTCTATGTTAAATTAAAGTCAATTATTATGTTGCCTGTTATATATTCAAGGTCAATGATTTAGTATCTATTATATTCAAGGTCAATTCTTAAATCTATGTTAAATTCAAAGTCAATTATTCAGTTGCCTGTTATATATTCAAGGTCAATTATTTAGTATCTATTATATTCAAGGTCAATTCTTAAGTCTATGTTAAATTCAAAGTCAATTATTCAGTTGCCTGTTATATATTCAAGATCAATGATTTAGTATCTATTATATTCAAGGTCAATTCTTAAGTCTATGTTAAATTCAAGGTCAATTATTCAGTCATCTGTTATATTTAAGGTCAATTATTCAGTCATCCGTTATATTCAAGGTCAATTCTTTAGTACTTAATATATTCAAGGTCAATTTAAGATCAAATCTTCAAAAACAATCCATATTATTGTAAGCTAACCCACATTATATCAAACAATAGATCTACATTTTCAAGGTTTAAAAACTTTTCAGGCATTCCCTTCACTTTTATTCAAGGTCAAACCTTCATATGCGTATCTCACATCAAATTTTATTATTTCCAGACAAAAATCAAAACCTGAATTCATCCTTTATTAACAAGGTCAAACCCTTTCCTGCCTTTCCAATGTTCTACTTGTAAAGCAAATCATCAAAATGACAATCTCTAACACTTTCTTATGTTTTTCTGATCTAGTTAAATGTTTAAAAATATGATTCAGCACTGAGATTATTTGAGCCGCATCATGACAAAATCAACATAATGGGTTTGCGACCAGCATGGATCCAGACCAGCCTGCGCATCCGCGCAGTCAGATCAGGATCCATGCTGTTTGCTATCAATTTCTTGTCTTGTTAGATGGCTCGTAAGCGAACAGCATAGATCCTGATCAGACTGCGCGGATGCACAGGCTAGTCTGGATACATGCTGGTCGCAAACCCATTATTGTGGTTTTGTCGTGACGCAGCTCACTATAAATTAGCTTCACATAACAGAAGGAAAATACTCACAACAATATCAATTATCAAAACTTTATGCATCATATTTAACTAACTTTGACTTTGGTAAATAAAATTTGTAAAATATTTCTTATAAAACGTAAACAAGAGAAAACAAATATTTGTAAAAAGAATTGATAAAAATTTAAGTATAACAAAGTTATGAAACTGATTATTCTTTTCAGTTTATATTTTTTTCTTGATATAATTAACAAAAAGTGGTCAATATATGGAAAAACAGCCCATACTGCGTAACACAGTAGAAATATGGTGATAAAAATTGCAAATTCAGTCTTAAAACCACATATAACATGTAAAATATAACTTGGATCTTAAATGTTTTTATCTTTCTTAAAAGTTAAGTGCATTTCAATATTGATTTTCTTGAAACATTTTGGGCTCATCTGGAGGCATGCAGCTTTAAATACATTGCCCCCTCTGTATGAAATAAGTAATTGTTTAGAATCATACAGTAGTACCACACTATTGATATCTTACTTGTCTTAAAGAGACTTAATTTCTATGAAAAAAAATATATAACCTTTATAGTACTCCACTTTTTTCACATGACAGGACTGGTGGAAATATTTTGTCCCAGATTTGTGTACAATTTGACTTGTAGACATGCAAGATTTCAACTCATTTACTCACATCATTTTTTCTTTTTTTCAGAATAATAATTTTAATTGTACTTTTAACTTAAAACACTAAATCTTTCACAATAATTTTACTTTCAAATTAATGCCAAGAATATTTTTCTATAAATTTTAGCATACTATTTTTCTTTAAATGCCCAAGTTGATCTATGTAAGAATTTCTAATTTTATATGTTTAAAGCTTTTGGACCTCAGTAGAGTCCATTAATTGTAAAAAAAAATAAATGAGCCGCGTCACGAAAAAACCAACATAATGGGTTTGCGACCAGCATGGATCCAGACCAGCCTGCGCACCCGCGCAGTCTGATCAGGATCCATGCTTTTCGCTATCAGTTTCTCTACCTGTAATAGGGTTTGTAAGCGAACAGCATGGACCCTGATCAGACTGCGCGGATGCGCAGGCTGGTCTGGATCCATGCTGGTCACAAACCCATTACGTTGGTTTTGTCGTGACACGGCTCAAATACATGTATTGATATCAAGCAACATTTATGGATAAATATAAAAGACTATCTGAATACTTTGTAGTGAACTCAATTTGCTGAATACAATTTCCTTTGAATACAAATTCTTTTTAAAACTATTTCACACTAACCCAATGTTTCACTAATATAGGGTGTTATACCTTTCTCAATTAAAATTATATTTTTTGTGCCTAAGAATGGTATTACTATAAAGTTCATAATTATGCTAACCTTCCAGTGGCCGTTTGTGAATTATTTAGTGCAGGTGTTAAGCACCCGAGTAGAACCTAATTAGATATATTTAAAAAGTATACCATGTCACAGGCAGGATTCTTACAGACAGTAGTTTGGGAACAAGTGATTTGAAATTTATGTTCTAAATCACTTGCTCACATAAGCCATCAGCTCTCAAAATTACCTCAGATATACTTCAAATTATAAAAAAAAACATGACTGAACTTTTTTTGGTTGTGTTTTAAGCCAGATCAACACTGTTATAGCCATATGAATACACTGCAGCTTTGACTGACGGAGAAAGACCAAGGTAAAAACACATTCTTATTGCTTTACATCAGGCACAACAGAGTACCTAGGTAGAACCATTGAATACAGCAAATATGGTTAACTTGCATTTCTGCTGAAATCTGAACTAAAAAGTAAAAGATGATTGCTTTGAACAAAAAGAACACCTAGTATTGTTTCATTTTCATACAGCACTTTCCATTGACACTTTTTTCCCAGATCTATAATTATCTAACATAGCAGAGCTTGCATCTTCTAAATTCCATCTTGTGTCAACAAGAAGTCCTATGACAGTAATCCCTAGGTGCCAGACCTAGTCGGAATAATTGTTCAATTTTCAGGTGCTTTATTGCTTTTTTCAACATGACCGTTACAGTGACAGAGTGCTGCATGACACTCTTCATCAGTAAGTCCAATTACAGCTTCCTGTAAAGCTGTAATTTTTTCACGTCGCCAGTTACCATCAGACGCAGTAATATCAGGGTTGTGTGAGTAAGATCTTTTATATTGATTATGTCTATTAGCATTTGGGTATGACTGTGTGACATCGATATTCTGATTTGACCACGAATGATCGCGACTGGAACTATGTTTTGATCTGCTGAACAAATCCTCAGAAGATCGTGTGGTTTTTTCGGTTCTTGACAAAATTTCTCGCGGTAAAACTTGTAGTGTTTCAAAATTTTGATAATCATGAAGAGAGGCGGCACTTTGCTCATCTTGCGATATTTGATTGCCATCAATGGAAAATGGACGAACTTCTGCTGTGGTTCGTCTGGTATTGCTAGGACAGTCTTCTTCGCCCTTTGCTGGAATGAGAAAATAATGTGTGTGACTTAACTGGTGGCCATCTTGAACAATAGGAAAAATGTTTGGCTTTTTTATCTCTTTCACTTACTGTGATCAGAATGCCACCATGTCCTTGACTACTGTAGTCACGAGGAGGAAGTGGCGGAGGAGAGGTGCGCATTCCATTTCCTGCCACCGCTCCTCGAACAGTTTGCTCATCTTCGTCATCGAAATCAGAATCAAAATCATCCCAGTCAGAATAAGTGGATGTAGTGCTCTGAGGCGAATAAATATCTTTTGGTATAGGTAACTTAACGTCGTTCGGATCATCAAACCTTGGAACTTCATCATATTTCGGAATGAATTTTGGTCGCTCATTATTTAGAACACCATCTTCCATTGGAACTTCGCAATACTGAACTGGATATTGTCCCCTTGCAGACGACATATGAGGATTTGCAGACGACATTGGTTGATATGCTTTAGGCCTTACAGATGGGCTATATAACTGTGTTTCATCTGGCACTTGGTCATAAAAAGGTCTATCAGATTTCCCTGATAAAGTCGGGTCAGAACCAGCTTTCCCAGCTTTATTTAAAGAGAAGTTATTTATAGCATCATTCAACCAATCAAATGCTTTATCAACCTTTTTTAACTGCTGAGGTGTGTCATCAGCCTCACTTTGACACGGAACATTTTGATTTTTTAACAAATTCTTGCTAGCGAAATTTGTCTTTCCTTTAGAAAACAACTCTTCAAGAACAGCTTTTGTAGACTGGGTTTTTGTCGGAGTTGACGGAATATTAGGACTGGTACTCGCTGAGCGAACTTTCCTGTCTCGATTTTCAACTTTCGGTGCCGGAGCGTATGCGGAATGAACACTACCAGCATCAGGAGAAGCTGTATTGTCACGTTTTTTATATTCTGGTGGTAACTTAATACCTGTACATTTCGGTGGTGAAAAACTTTGCCAGCTATCTTGACTATGTTGACTGTCTATTGAAGTTGTCCGTCTGTACACTATAGGTTTTGATCGAGGCGGAGTTTGCCGTATTTTATTATTGTCATCCGAGGATTTTATTGACCTACTATATAAACTAGCTGCATCGATTTCAAAAGGGTCTTGTTGGGAGCCAGACTCCCTTATCAGGGGCTGTGGGAGACTTAAGTTCCCGTACTGAGATGATGTCCCAGTTAATAAGCTGTCAAAAAGGGAGGAAATCTCACTTGGGGTAGTGGTTTTATTAGAGTTATTTGCCCCTGACCCTCCATCAGTGTCGTCACTTAGATCTATTAGAGGTTTCTCATTGCTCTCTTTACGGTAAACTTTAGTATGTCCAGAGGTCATAGGCCATGACCTCTCAAGGTCACGAATATCTTGATTTGCATTGGAATTTTTTTGTGATCTAGCATACACAGGTTCGTCTCCACTGTTAGGTTCATTCTGAAACTTGGAATAGTTGAATTGCCGACTAGAAGCATACCCAAATGGTTCTGAAACAGAAATAGATTTAAACAAAGTGGTTCATAAGGCAACTTTCATTTAACATCAGTCACAGTCCCAAAAATTTTATTTTCTAGGAAACTTCTACAAATGTTCAATAAAAGCACAGCATTTATTGGTAAACCGTATGATGCAATTGTAAAATAAAGTATGTGATAGTAAACATTCTTACTTTTAAGTTTTTCCGTATGTATATCTTCAGGAGAATCTGGGGGCGGGGCTTGTCCATGTAGATCAGGAGGCTCCATGGGGTTACGTAAATATACCCTGAAATTCAACATACCTTGTCAATGCAGTATAGAGAAAAATTAATTATATCCAAAACTCATGCATTGCAATCAATGCTACCGTATAAGTACTATTTTCTGCGGGTACTTTATTTCTGCTATTTCTGCGGTTAAAAACAACACCGCAGATTTAAAAACAGCAGAAAATTAAGCCTTTGCGTATTTTTACGTCGAAATATGTCAACAACCGATATTGTATATTAAGTACATTACCATGTACCGTTAGAAAACAAGAGCGATCAGTAATCACATACATGTGTCGCCTCATGATGGCCAATTTCATGTTGGGACAAATTTTGTGACAGACGGACAGACAGACAGACAGTGCACAACTAGACTGGGTACTGATCATTCCTGTAAAGTTTGGATGAAATTGCACCAGTAGTTTATGAGGTGTAGTCCGGACAAGCTTTTGCCTATCTGGCAACACACAGAAAAAACACCTTTTTATCAAAGGGCCATAACTCTGCCAAAAAATCATTCAACCGGAAAACCCGTGCAATATGCCCAAGGACTTGAGCTACAGATCAATCCTGTAAAGTTTCATTGAAATTGCATTAGTGGTATAAGAGAAGTAGTCCGGACAAACTTTAAAAATAACAAGAGCCACCGCCGGGCGGGGGCAACGCTCGACTTTTTACTTTTTCTAAAAGCAAACATAGAAAGGTTTGAACATATCTTAACGTTTCCTTTTTATAAATTTAGTTGGTCTGTCTTGTCACATGAATAGAAACACCCAAATCTATAAATAGCAACACGCAATTCTATAAATAGCAACACGCAATTCTATAAATAGCAACACGCAATGCTATAAATAGAAACACGCAATTCTAAAAATAGAAACACGCAATTCTAAAAATAGTAACAGGCAATTCTAAAAATAGTAACACGCAATTCTAAAAATAGAAACACGCAATTCTAAAAATAGTAACCCGCAATATACGTTGTTGTTGTTGTTGTTGATGATGATATATATATACACACACACACACACACACACACACCAATAAATACATAATTATTGTCATTTAATGCACAAATGTAAGAAAAATTCAGTAATTTAACCTTCAAGGTCAAGGTCATTAAAGAGCCCAAGCAAATTTGGGTTTGATTAACAACAAGGTCTGGTCCTTGAGAATGTTCTGTTAAAATATGAAGTTGGTCCCTTCAATAATAGCAAAGTTACAGTCAGTTACAGGCAAAACAATAAAAATTTCAATAATTTGACCTTCAAAGACAATGCCATTAATGAGTGAAGGTCAAGGTCTGTTGGGTTATTTTTAAGAGTTATCCTTGAAGATTATCACGTTTAAGTTTCAAGACAATCCAATCAAAAATAACAAAGTTACAGCCAATAATAGCCAAAGAAAATGAATATTTCAATAATTTGACCTTCAAAGTCAAGGTCATTTATGAGTGAAGGTCAATGTTTGTATGGTTATTTTTAAGGAATATCCTTGAAGATTATTTTGTTCAAGTTTCAAGACAATCCATTCAAAAATAACAAAGTTACAGCCAATAATAGCCAAAACAAGAGCTGTCTGTAGGACAGCACGCTCGACTATTCTAAGTGCTTGATAGTAAAAGAGCCTTGATAATGTTGAATTTTTTAAGTTCACAAAAGGGCTATTTTTTTTTTATAAATTCATGTTATATGCCTTAGAGAGAGTCTAATTATACAGAATTGGCTTGACTATTCGGAAGGTAATGTCACAAGGTTTTTTTTTATTGAGTATAATAATACTAATTATCTATGAATACATAAATTTGACAGAAAAGGTAGAAAAGCTTGTTATTAAGATGTTTTATCAAGTAAATCACTGTTTTATTATTATGAATGCATAAAGTTGTCCCAAAAAAGGCACAAACCCTTCAGTAGTTAACTTATTGAGATAACAGCTTACAAGCAAAACTTTACCATGAATTTCTAAGTTGAAAAAGGGGAGAAAAATCAGCCTAAATGCAAGATAGAATTATGGATCTTTGTCAGTGACCTAAAATTATGACCCTAAATGCATATGTGAAGTTTAAATAAATATCTTTAATAGTTATTGAGATATGTAAAACTTGCATGTAAACATTAACCAAGAGACTAAGTAGAAAAGGGGATATGAATCAGCCTTAATGCAAGATAGAGTTATGGAACTTGGTCAGTGACATACAATTATGACCCTCCAATTATGACCCTAAGTGCATGTGTAAAGTTTCAAGTAAATATCTTTGAAGACCTTTAACCTTTAACCAAAATTTCTAAGTTTCAAAGGGGCAAATAATTATGCAAATATTGCAGACAGAGTTATGCAATTTTGCAAACTGATGTACATTGTTACTATAAATAAGTATTTTAAATTTCAATTGAATATCTCAAGCAATAATTGAGATATTTGACTTTACAAAAAAACTTTAACCAAAATTTCTAAGTTCCAAAGGGACATAATTCTGTCAATATGGTAGACAGAGTTATCATACTTGTCAATCTGATGTACATTGTTACTATAAATAAGTATTGTAAGTTTCAATTGAATATCTCAAGCAATAATTGAGATATTTGACTTTACAAAAAACTTTAACCAAAATTTCTAAGTTAAAAAGGGGCATAATTCTGTAAATATTGTAGGCAGAGTTATCCAACTTGTCAATCTGATGTACATTGTTACTATAAATAAGTATTGTAAGTTTCAATTGAATATCTCAAGCAATAATTGAGATATTTGACTTTACAAAAAACTTTAACCAAAATTTCTAAGTTAAAAAGGGGCATAATTCTGTCAATATTGTAGGCAGAGTTATCCAACTTGTCAATCTGATGTACCTTGTTACTATAAATAAGTATTGTAAGTTTCAATTGAATATCTCAAGCAATAATTGAGATATTTGACTTTACAAAAAGCTTTAACCAAAATTTCTAAGTTAAAAAGGGGCATAATTCTGTCAATATTGTAGGCAGAGTTATCCAACTTGTCAATCTGATGTACCTTGTTACTATAAATAAGTATTGTAAGTTTCAATTGAATATCTCAAGTAATAATTGAGATATTTGACTTTACAAAAAACTTTAACCAACGCAGACGCCGACGCGGACGCCGGGGCGACTACAATAGCTCTCATATTCTTCGAATAGTCGAGCTAAAAATGAATATTTCAATAATTTGACCTTCAAAGTCAAGGTCATTTATGAGTGAAGGTCAAGGTCTGTCAGGTTATTTTTAAGGGATATATTTGAAGATTATTATGTTTAAGTTTGAAGACAATCCATTCAAAAATAACAAAGTTACAGCCAATAACAGCATGAACAAGCAAAATTTGGACTTTTAACCTTGAAGGTCATTTATGGATGAAGGTCAATGTGGTCTACTGAAAGGTCTTGTCCCAAGGGTTGTTGTGGCCAAGTATGAAGACAATACATCAAGAAATAAAAAAGTTATGATCCAGTACAAGTTTGCGGACAGCAACGGCAACGGCACGGCAACGGCTACGGCAACGGCAACGGCTACGGCAACGCCGCCGCGACTATAACAATACCTCTACTTTTTTTTTTCAAAAAAAAAAAGTAGAGCTAAAAATTATTAAAGGGCCATAACTCTGACAAAAATCACTGAACCAGATAATGCTGACAATAAGCACAACTAGACTTGGTACTGATCATTCCTGTAAAGTTTGGATGAAATTGCACCAGTAGTTTATGAGTAGTAGTCCGGACAAGTTTTGTGACGGACGGACGGACAGACGGATGGACAGACGACAGAGAAGTGATCCCTATATGTCCCCACTACTCCGTAGAGGCGACACAAAAATGTTACTTTGCTTGTTCTCTTTGTTTAAATACTTATTATGTTTGTATGATTTTCGCTCACACTTAGCTAGTTGTGCAATATACATACCCTATTGTATTTGTACAATATCTTGTGTCTACGTGCGATTTTGCCATTGTTTATTATTCACACTTCATATATATGCACGTACAGTAATAGAATTTTGTCATTGCACGTTTAGTAACATACATATACCAATACATGTTGATTACATGTTAACCGGAAGTATTGTAAATGTTACATCAACAAATCTTGAAATGTTGTCTGATTGTGTAATTTTATTTTGTAAAAATATATTAATTAAAATGCAGAAATAAAAAGCATCAATGCCAGAATGATGACACCACAGAAATAAGATATGCAGAAATTTAAAACCCTTTATTTTAACAAAAATCGCAAAATATTAAGCCCGCAGAAATAAGTACTTATACGGTATTACTTAACCATTTGCCCCTCACCGCTGTGAGTTCGAATCCCAACAGGGACTTTGGATTCTTTCATGTGAGGAAGCTATTAGCTAGCTTACGGAACGTCAGTGGTTCTACTCAGGTGCCCGTTCGTGCCTTAAGAAGTGCCCGGGAGGGCACCTGAGGTCTTCCTCCACATGTTAAGTTGGAACATCGCCGAATGACCTATACTGTGTGGGTGTGAAGTAAAACCCAACAAACAGACTATATACACTTTATGTTGTTACTTCATAGACAAGAGCTGTCAGTAAAACAGCACACTCAACTATTCCCAGTGCTTGACAGTAACTGTAAGAAAAGGGGCATTATTCTGTAGAAAGGTAACTCATGAGTTATGGGACCTATGGCCATCATGTTAGATAACAGATAACAAGTGGTGAAGTTTAAATCCATTCACTTCCCTTTTGAAGGTAGCAACTTTCATCCATAAAGTGCGAGGGTGATTACAATAACTCGCCTTATTTTTCGAAAAGACAAGCTAAAATAGATTATCAACAAAAAAAACATCTATTAATTACAAAAATTAGCCATACTCATCAATATATTCAGCATTTCCCCATGACTTCCCTCCAGGGTCCCCATGACCAGTATGTATAAAACTATTCTTTAATGGTTTACTAATATCTGTCGCACAACGTCGCCGCTGAGTATTCACAATGTGACGAGGGAATTGGCCGACTAAATGTGTTCGCTTGTTCTGACCTTTCCACCAGTAACAATCTGGTCTATAGTAATACAAAATATAAACATTATATATACAGAATAATCACATAAACCATTATACAGGAGTGTAACAAATCAATTTGATAAAACAATATAACACTAGTGTAATAACACTTTGACATGGCATCATTTGTGTTGTATACAAAAATAAGCACGCTAGCATTACACTACAGGCACATCAATGAAAAATGACTCTTTTTTTAACAGGAAACTGTTCTTATTTTAGATATGCGATAAAAAGAATACTATATACATGTAGATTCAATTCTAAATTTATTGAACTTTCTGCCAGAGCCTCGCATAATATGATTTTATTGACTTGTTCAAAAGAGTTAGTACTAAATCTACATTTATTCAATATCCTCTATTGAAAAAATCCAAACAAGATTTTTATGAACTTGTTATATGTCTTACTTTCACACACAGTCTGCGAAATAAGGCACATGCCCAAAGCGTGTATAATCCCATTCAGGTCTGCAAAAATTTCAAAGATCATAAGCCCGACGGGCCTTTAAATACAGAATGTGTTTTTTCATATAAAATTAGTTTCAATTTCAATATTTTTCCGAAATTGTGTAATACGTCATCAGTCTATGTTCACCAAGTAAGATTTGCGTAATACGTCATTCAATGATGCATAATCTATATTTATCGTCTTCAGCGATTGATTAGCGTAAATATACTGACAATGCTCGAGTATAATCGTAAATGTTTGTTAGTTAAACAGCAAAATATCGAAAATTTCCGTTAGAATACATTTATTTTTAGATTGACCCATTTAGATTTAAAAAAACAAACATGAATCAGCTATATTACACGTCTGAAGCGAAACCGGGAAACATTGAATGCAACAATGCAACGCTTGCTTTGTTGTTATTCGTTTTCATATTTCAAACAAATAAAGTGGAAAGCAGTAGATTGACAAGTAATGATGAATAGTATATAACAACAGAAAGGAAAACTGGCAGACTTTCCATGCATTTGTGCCTGAATTGAATCTTGTTGTTGTAAATAAAACTGTTGTTTTTATTTTGCAGAATAAATTTTAAAATGTTTTGGGCCTATGATTATCTGTCCGGGCCTATACTTTTGCCTAAGTTAAAGGCCCAAATTGCCTATGATCTAAAAAAGTTATTTCGCAGACTGCACACATAATCAAAACATCATTATATTGCTACAACATTAAACATTTAAATTACTTTAGGTAATCTGTTTCTAAAACATTTTGTAAATAAAATCAAAGCATGAGTTACCTCCCCTCAATCACAGTCACATGATCTCCCTCCTCTACAAACAGTTTACCGTCTTCACTGAAACTCTGTTGTGCTTTGACATCCATTGGACGTACCTAAAATATTAATACATCATTAATAATACGTCATCAATACATGATGATGATCAGTCAAGGGAGTCTCACCTTCAGATGAGAATAAAACCAATGTACCTATCGTCTTGCAATGAAAATATTCTTTTCCACTTAATTATCACAAAAGCCAGGTCCATAGACTTAGATTTTCACCTCATCATTATACAATAATTGTACCCTGATGGTATGAGAAATGTTTATTGGTCAAGGAAATACTTCTGTTTTCTATGTACTTGTTTTGACATGTTTCAAATTAAAATCTAATTAAACGAATCAATAACAAAAATGCACATACCGGCCATTTTTATACAAAATTAGGACCCCTGTCTTACAAGCAATCCGTCTTAAAAGTGAGTAAATGTGGTATTTAGATTAACATGACAAATTTATGTCAAAAGTATACAAAATTTTCACTTTTAATCTGAATATGTGTATCATAAAAGAAAAAAGGTTCTAGAATAAATTATGAAAATTGGTGCTTGTCATTTCAGTGAAATGCCTGAAAGCATTGCATGCCTTATAATGACAAAGATTCTATGAAAAATAGTCATAGAAAAAAGGGTTTTCCTTTGCTTTAGGCTGGATCAACTAATGAAAGAGGTTTGAAATAATGTCAGGTACAGATAAAGATGCTTGGAAACTTTACTTGTATGAAAGGGAAATCATATGTTTTACAGACAATGGAAACAGACAAAGGGTTTAACAATTTAAAGAAAAGGGTGTAACTTAGCTTTGGGGTGTAAGGAGTAGATGCAAAAAGAGAGAAAAGAATGTTATTTATAGAGTAAGGATGATGCATGGATAAAGTTTCTGTGGATTTCAACATATTCAATAAATCTGAAATTCCATCACAAAATCTATATATTTTAGTTGTTTAATGATAAAAATATTTTCCTATCTCATCAATGAGAAGTATTGTTTTAAAAAAGTATTCCATTTCAACAGGTGCAACACTGCACAACGTGTTCTAAAATTTTTAATGAATCCTTTGATAATGCAAAATGACATTTGAGACACTGTTATTGTATCTAACATCTACATATGTATATATAAACTGCCTGTTTGTAACATATGTGTAACATTGATTGGTAAACCATGATGTTTTTAAACTATACATATTTATATATATTCTATAAATACATGTAATAATTCTTTTTCAATCAAAAATCAAAGGAAGCAATTAGTCAGTATTATGAATTTATTATAAAGATAACAGTCAGGTTGTATGGCTGTTTATAATACTGCATGTTTGCAACATCACTTTTCATTGGATAATGGTGAGGTTTATATAATCTATATACACAGATGTTGTCAAGTTATGACAAAAAATCCCTTTTTTCTCTCTACAAAAAGGAGGTTTGTTGTATTTTAAATTTGTTATAAATATTCCTTGCAGGTAATATGACCGTATATAAAAGGTTGTTTGCTATATAAACCAAACCTAGCCACTGGGGTTATATATACACAACTGTTTATATAAAGCCATATAACCTGTCAAAAATCTTTATAACTTATTATATAAACAGATGTTTCCTATATAACCCCTGAATAGTCAGTCTGGTTATATTACCTTACAACCATTAATAATGGGTCATATAACCTGTCAAAATTCTTTATAAAGTAAAATCATAATGTCTGGAAACAAACATTTGATGAACTTTGAACAACTGGCTAACATAGCAATGGGTGAATATCATTTTTGTCTGGTGATATCATGCAGTCTACAGACATGCTGCAGTGAAGATTAGGCTCCTATTGGCTCATGAATAAATTAGGAAACAGTGTTTACCTTTAATTTTCCTTCAGTCTGATAGCAATAATATAAAAATGAATTTTGCAAGTTTTTTAATAACATGCATTCCATTTTTTTATACTACATATCTTATATATATAATAATTTAACATGACTTTTAACAAAAAACACTCAATTAAAGACTTCAAAATGATTATTTTAAGACTGAAAAATTAATTTAACAGACAAAAAGTTTAGGGAAAACAAGAGCTGTAGGTGGGATAACATGCTCGACTTTTCTCAGTGCTTGATAGTAAAACAAGAGCCTGGATAACATAAATAATTTTAAGTTCAACAAGAGCTGTCGGTAGGACAGCAACGCTCGACTATTCTTAGTGCTTGATAGTAAAAAAACTGCTTGATAGAGTTACCTCCTCCTGTTTACAGGTTGGGGTCATGATGGTGAACAAGTGTGCAAAGTTTCAAAGCCATATGTCAATGGACTTTGAAAATATTTGAACTATTACAAAAACTTTAACGTAAATTCTAAGTCGAAAAAGGGGCATAATTCTGTCAAAATGCTTGATAGAGTTACCTCCTCCTGTTTACAGGTTGGGGTCATGATGGTGAAGAAGTGTGCAAAGTTTCAAAGCCATATGTCAATGGACTTTGAAAATATTAAAACTATTACAAAAACTTTAACGTAAATTCTAAGTCGAAAAAGGGGCATAATTCTGTCAAAATGCTTGATAGAGTTACCTCCTCCTGTTTCCAGGTTGGGGTCATGATGGTGAACAAGTGTGTAAAGTTTCAAAGCCATATGTCAATGGACTTTGAAAATATTTGAACTATTACAAAAACTTTAACGTAAATTCTAAGTCGAAAAAGGGGCATAATTCTGTCAAAATGCTTGATAGAGTTACCTCCTCCTGTTTCCAGGTTGGGGTCATGATGGTGAACAAGTGTGTAAAGTTTCAAAGCCATATGTCAATGGACTTTGAAAATATTTGAACTATTACAAAAAATTTAACGTAAATTCTAAGTCAAACAAGAGCTGTCGGTAGGACAGCAACGCTCGACTATTCTTAGTGCTTGATAGTAAAAAAAATGCTTGATACAGTTACCTCCTCCTGTTTACAGGTTGGGGTCATGATGGTGAACAAGTGTGCAAAGTTTCAAAGCCATATGTCAATGGACTTTGAAAATATTTGAACTATTACAAAAACTTTAACGTAAATTCTAAGTCGAAAAAGGGGCATAATTCTGTCAAAATGCTTGATAGAGTTACCTCCTCCTGTCTACAGGTTGGGGTCATGATGGTGAACAAGTGTGCAAAGTTTCAAAGCCATATGTCAATGGACTTTGAAAATATTTGAACTATTACAAAAACTTTAACGTAAATTCTAAGTCGAAAAAGGGGCATAATTCTGTCAAAATGCTTGATAGAGTTACCTCCTCCTGTCTACAGGTTGGGGTCATGATGGTGAACAAGTGTGCAAAGTTTCAAAGCCATATGTCAATGGACTTTGAAAATATTTGAACTATTACAAAAACTTTAACGTAAATTCTAAGTCGAAAAAGGGGCATAATTCTGTCAAAATGCTTGATAGAGTTACCTCCTCCTGTCTACAGGTTGTGCTCATGATGGTGAACAAGTGTGCAAAGTTTCAAAGCCATATGTCAATGGACTTTGAAAATATTTGAACTATTACAAAAACTTTAACGTAAATTCTAAGTCGAAAAAGGGGTATAATTCTGTCAAAATGCTTGATAGAGTTACCTCCTCCTGTCTACAGGTTGGGCTCATGATGGTGAACAAGTGTGCAAAGTTTCAAAGCCATCTGTCAATGGACTTTGAAAATATTTGAACTATTACAAAAACTTTAACATAAGTGGTTACGCCGACGCCGACGCTCGGGTGACTGCAATAGCTCTACTTATTCTTATCGAATAGTCGAGCTAAAAAGGGGCATAATTTTGTCAAAATGCTTGATAGAGTTACCTCCTCCTGTTTACAGGTTGGGGTCATGATGTTGAACAAGTGTGCAAAGTTTCAAAGCCATATGTCAATGGACTTTGAAAATATTTGAACTATTACAAAAACTTTAACGTAAATTCTAAGTCGAAAAAGGGGCATAATTCTGTCAAAATGCTTGATAGAGTTACCTCCTCCTGTCTACAGGTTGGGGTCATGATGGTGAACAAGTGTGCAAAGTTTCAAAGCCATATGTCTATGGACTTTGAAAATATTTGAACTATTACAAAAACTTTAACATAAGTGGTTACGCCGACGCCGATGCCGACGCTCGGGTGACTGCAATAGCTCTACTTATTCTTATCGAATAGTCGAGCTAAAAAGGGCCATAATTCTGTCAAGATCCATTTTCGAGTTAGGCTTTGGACAGTGACTCCTATTATGCTCTTGAATTAGTGTGTAAAGTTTCAACTCATTTGGTAGTTTTGAAATTACCAACTTGGACACATAAACTCAACCAAAGTGTGACACCAAGGAATATACTGACGCCTAGGTGACCTCCCTATATCTTCAAATAGATGAGCTAACTAGAAATGTGTCCACTGCACATGGATGCCCCTACATTCTACTCTTTTGCTAGTTTACCAACAGACAGCAAGAAAGTGGGACAGACACATTATGGCAAATCTATATGCCTCTATCCTTAAGATAGATCATATACATGTATATATAGAATACATATTTTGCTTTTTCACAATAAGGAATTTTCACACAACATGATAAATTAGGAACACCAAAGTCAACAAACCTCACACAGAAAATCTTTGATGGCCAAGAAAGAGGGTCTATCGGCAGGTTTTTGTGCCCAACATTGCAACATAAGCTGATATATCTCACTAGGACACAAGTCTGGTTTAGGTAACCTCTCCCCTTCCACATCTATCTTACGTAAAATCTGAAACATAAAAAAAGTTTGGTTACAACACCTTACAAACCTGTTAATATGAAATAATAAAAAACTATTTTTATTAATCTTTTTTTGTAATTTCATTGAGATCACCATCACTGTCAAAATGTTGCAAATTGTTTCAAAAGACACTTTCCGGAACTCGGCAAATGTGGGTTTTTCCCCAGCCATTCCAAACAAGCTTTCAACTTTATAGCTTCAAGGTGCACTTCCTGTCACAATAGATTAGTCACCCTTTTGTGCTTATTTTCGAAGCTGTGATTGTAAACGTTTGTTTATACCTATGGATTAAAATATTCTTAATTCCAGAGTAAGTCCATTAAGTGTTATCAATACATGTCATTAGGGAAGACACATACATGTACTTACCATTGAAAACAATAACTACTTATGAAACAGAATCAATGCTTGCCTATTATCAGAGCTAGGTAGATAAAGAAATATACTCAATAATATTGTCCCGACTTTTTAAGCCGATAATATTTCAGTCAAAATCTATGCTACAGTCATGAGTCTTAGACAATGATCTAAACTTCTGATGCAGAACTCATTCATAAACTTTGAAATGAATGACACATAGAACTATACAACACTTAAAAGCTTTGTAAAAACAGACTCAAGTTTGAATTGTGACATATATTTTTTTTGTATATGGAAATGTATTGAAGTACCTGTGAACCATTATAACCTAGCCAGGGCTCTTGTCCCAGGGTAAACATCTCCCATAACGTAACACCGTACATCCAGGCATCACTAGCATGTGAAAACTGACGAGATTTCAAACTCTCTGGAGCACACCTATACATACATAAAACAGCATTATTTCCTTCCTTTATTGGTATAAACATTATTTAAGCTTGATTGCGAAACAACTTCTTTCAACTTACAAATCTATATTAATCACTTTTAGGTCCTCTTCTTGGAACCATAGTACTAATGTCATGTGAAAGAAACATGGGCGTGACCCGATTTGGGTCTTGGACCCATGCCCCCTGGGTGGAGAGGCAGACATCTTAACCACTAGGCCACTGCTTCCATTGAGAATGAGAATTTCTTACTTTATCTTAACATTACCAATATTACGACCTTGTCAAGAAGTGTTTTTATGATATATTTTAATCTTACATACCAAACCTGTATGCATAATTATGCATTTGAAAACCATACATGTAAACTTTAAGCATCTTTATGTATTTAAAAATCTGTAAGCATAATTATCTATTAGGAAATCTCTGAGCATAAACATGCAACTTACCAAGCAAAAGGCACTTTCTTGTGTTCCTGCATCACATAGTGATCTTCTTGACTAGGTAATGCACGCATCAATCCAAAATCTCCTATTTTTATCTAAATCAAACAATACTTTTCATGACCATGTTGCTAATGTTTTCAATGACCAAAAAAAAAATCAGTAACAACTAAAATAATTTTTATCCAAACTATGTATTCTTAATGTATAAAAAATACAAATGTCTTTATGAAAGAGATCTGCTTATAAGATAACTACTCCTAAAGAGATTAATATGCAACCTATAGATTTGAAGCAAAACTGTTCTAAAGGCCATTATATTTAAATAGTAGCAATAGCAGAAATTTCAGGGCATTTAGCAATGGACCGAAAACTATTTATCTATTTACAGAGTGCCGTCTGCAGCAGTCAAGTAACAAACCACATATCGAGCATTTTTGCAATCAAAGGTGTCAACCTTGTTTAAATCTGTGCATTGAGCAAAACTGTCGTAGGTGATGAAATGTTATTACAAAATGTTTCATTTATTTCTATAAAAATAAATTACAAATAAAATTTCATTTATTTCTATGAAAATAAATTACAAACAGACCTGGGGTAATCATTAATTGTAATCATTGATTTTTTAATTGATTACATGATTACACTGTAATCATCATGTAATTGATTACCTTGTCCAAAATTGATTACATTAATTGTAATTAATCAATGACAGCTAAAATTCTGTCAGTAATCATGATTACAATTTGATTGACATTGATTACTTTCAAATTAAACAGGAAACTATTTTAATTCAAATGATGCCATTATTTTACATGATACAGTGTAACTTTTGTTTTACATTTATACAGTAAAAGCCTTAATTAAGACCATCATCTGGGCTGGACCAACATGGTCTTAATTGTGGGGTGGTCTTAACTGTGAACATTCTTATCATTGCTTGTACATACTTTAAGACAATGGTCTGTTTTAGTCATTTTGTTTGGAAAAAAAAACCAGTATGTATCTTAAGCTACAAGCGCAATATAAAAGACACTATAAAAGTATGTTTTGATATCTGATGAGAGGAAAACATATAATGATATTTCTGAAAAAAATTTATCTTAAAATTCTCTTTGGTCAGATTTCAATATCAATTATTATATGACGTACATAAATCACCTATCAAATAAAAATTAATTCTTCACAAAAAATAAATTTGCTAGAAGCAACATTCTAAACACTCTAAAATTTACCTTCTCACCTTATTTCATACAATAACCCAATAATAACAGTTTTTCACACCTTGTGAAATTAAGTGTCATGCAAAGCATTCAAGCAGATCACAACAACAAATTTAAGATCTAGATAGGTGTTGATTTTAATATCAGTGGTCTCAATAGTTGAGTCAAATTAAAAATAAAGCAAAGAATTTGGACTGAATTAGGTAGTCTTAAAAGTGGATAAGCAGTTGTTCTTAATTCTGGATCATGTAACAATTGACACAAAGAACCTTGTAAAAAAATAGTCTTATTAAGGGGGTGGTCTTAATTCAGGTATGGTCATCAGTAGGGATTCTACTTTACATTGAATGTAATCAATTATCAATCAATTACTCTCTTAGAGTAATTGTAATTCAATTGATTACAGAGGTAAGTCTGAGTAATCAATAGTAATCAATTACAATAAAATCAGAAAGTAATTGTAATTAAATCAATTACTGATCAATGTAATCATCCCCAGGTCTGATTACAAATCACTTTAATAAGATATTACAAACTATAATGTGTATATCACCTTTTCTCGCGACATAAGTAATACATTTCTACAGGCCAGATCTCTATGTATGAACCTCTTTGTTTCTAGGTAGTTCATTCCTTGTGACACCTGTACGGCATAGTCACACAGTTCCGACACCAATATCCTGTCCTGCTCCTTACGCATGAAATCTATGAGAGCACCAAGGGGAGCTAACTCTGTTACCTTAAATATTTAGGATAATATATAATCAGATTAAGTCAGGTAATCAGATTCAGTTAGGTAACTAAATGTTCATAAATGTTCACATAAAATTACATGCAAATAAAATAAAAACTTTGATAATAAATAGTGATGATTCTGTTTAAAAATTTGAACACATATATGTTTTTTAAAAACCTTGAAGCAAACTGAATGAAAAGCTAAGTTTTTATCAGCATTAAATTATAAAGCATTTGCCATGCTTAACATCTTAAATTGACTTGCCCATCTTTCAATTTGGACTAAAACCATTCATCATTTTTTGAACAAATATTAAAATAAGTACTGACTAAATAGTTAACAGTGCAGACCATGCTTATATAGTACAGATGTGCCAGTAATTATGGTCTGCACTGGTTACATCAACTTGCAAGGTCTGTTGCCACCAGCAACCATGTCAAGCAGGCTATTGGTTAAAATAAAGATATATATATACCATCATGAGAGGTGTAGACAGGACAATGCCGTATAACCTGATGAGGTTAGGATGATCTAAGTGATGCATGACATTAACTTCCTTCACAAAATCTTCAAACGCTCCAGGTAACGCTAATGCATCATTTCGTAAAATTTTTACAGCTACTAATTTCTGAAAGTTAGAATGATAACACACATTGATATTCTGATTTGCTTTAAAAAAGTGCATGCATATTGTTACAGTTACAATTATGAAAAAATATTTGATAGACAGCTTTCCACCTAGCACTGTCTAAAGAAATTTGCATTTTCAGAATTATCATCATGTTGTGATGAATGTTGATTATCTAGAATATACTTACACCAAAATTAGCTATATAATTTGAAAATAAGTACATCTGAAATTAATTTCATAGAGAAAAAGCATTTTTCCTCAAATGGAGGGAAAACATTTTTCCTCAAATGGAGGGAAAGGATTTTTCTTCGCATGAATGGAAAGCATTTTTTTCACAAAGCATTTTTCCTCAAATGAGGTCAATGGCTGAAAAATTTTATTTTACTAGATATTAGCCATTATGATACAAATCATTATTTCCACAAGACCAAAGAAAATATCTCACCTTTTGACCTGATGGTGTTGTCCAATCACCTTTCTTCACCACACCAAAACTCCCATTACCAATTTTACCATATATAAAGAGAGAGTTCTCGGCTATGAGGCAGGTCAGTGCTTGATCCATGTAACCTGATAACCGTGGTGAACCACTTCCTGACTTCTTACTGCCAGTCTTTTCTGGTACTTTTGGTAAAATCTGAAAGGATTAAACAACTGTTTTAAATAAGGAGTCTATCTGTAATTTTTTTATACTTCCAACAGCCATTATAGCATATGTTTAGTACAGTTGCAAGTTAATAATATCAGAAAACCTAAAAAACCCTACATTAGTATTATTTAAATTAGTTTTTATAGAAAAAAAGAACTTTCAGGAGAAAAACCTGGAATTCAGGCAAAATGCCTGAAAATGTGTACCTATGTTTAGTACAATGGACTTTTCTGAAGTAATATTTAGAACTGCCCTGTGAAGGTTTATACATTTATACAATTTAACAATGAAATTATCAAAATATAATTTACAGTCAGCAAACTATATTTGGATGAGAATGAAAACAATATATCATTGATCAATGAATGAAAAGCTGTGCATGAATATGGAAAGTGCATCAAACTTTGCCTACAGTGTTTTAAAGAAGTTATGATCTGGTGATGTCATAGAGGAGTGTGTATGCAGCATGGCAGAAATTAGTAGAAAACAGCTTAACCACCATGAAAAAATTAACAAAATAAATTTAAATAAACATCTAGCTAAATCAATCAAATTTTGTTTGTTTGTGTTTTTCTTTTTCAATAATTTCACTTATTTAAATATAGAAATAATATAACTTAAATCATTCTACCTTACAACAATACAAATCTATTACAGAACATGTTTTACCCCAAAAATGTTTAACAATTACCTACCTTTCAAGTATTGTCTTACTTTAGTAACAGTAGTTTTCTTTCTTTTGACAGCGTCCATTAGTCTACGTACAGCTGGTTTACCCATACCAATCTTCTCCAAGTCCTCTGTCTTCACATAATCAAAGTGGGCAATCCTGAATCATATATACAGTAATTACAACTATACCATAATGAGGGAAAACAATGCAAAAATGCAATATTTCAAGAATTTATTGCATCAAAATGCTTGTACACAAAAGTAACGATACTTTCACTAAATGTTTAATAAATAGGGTGAGGTGATATCTAATTCTATTTTAGCATACTATTAAAAAGAAGAAAACTTGGAAATGCATTTCATATCTCCTTTATTACAATTTTCTTGAATGTGTTTGATACTTGTTCACAGCTTTCTGATACATGTACTATGGTATACACTGTCAATGTATACACAATCTGATCTTTTTTTATACAAAAAGCAACAAATCAAGGTAATTTACAATTTTTGTGAAAATTGCATGTACACACAAAAAATAGTCATGGTAAGCAACAGTTGCCATGGTCCTGCAATGTTAAAAATTTGTCATGGCAAAATTTCATAAATTTTAGGATTAAATTTAAACATTATAATGGCACCTATAGTATATGTTCGATTATTGTTTAATTAATAAAATGTGTTTTCAATTTTTTAAGAAACATTTGCCATGGAAAAGTTACGAAAATGTTTGCCAGGTTTGCCATGGCAAGGTTTTTTTGCCACATGGCAAACACCAATGTATCACTTTCTGTTTTAAACCCTAGATAAAGTTACCTTGTAACTTGAAGATCATCTCTAAGTTTGGAGAAGAACTGGTCTAGTTGCACCTCTGTCAGTAGTTCATATAACCACTCACTATTCTCCCCTGTCTCCATTGTTGATTAAAGGTCTGAAAACCAAAAATATATCAATATGGGTATTTAAATACTATTTTAATATTTACTGTAAAAATTATAAATTTATAAACACTCAAAAGAAGAAATAATTCAAAGCTGCTAATAAATTATCTGATTATGTATTACTAGATAAAAGTAATTATTGCCACTTTTTTTTTTTTTATCTTTCTATTGCAAATTTTTATGAGTGACTTTCTCATGAACATGCACAATGAGAATTTAACTCGCGAAATTAAATTTACAGGGTTCTAATTTCAGATTGCATCGTCCATGAATTTTGCATTCATGCACCATAATCAATGACATCAAGTGTGTTTTATCTGAATTATCAAAAATTACAACTTTCTTGATCATCTGTGGTGGACTTTTCAATTTATTTAAAATAAATGAAAGAATTTTTTGAGATTTTACTTGCAAAAGCTTGATTTGCCAGGACAGGTTGCTTCAAAAAACTTATCCTTTAAATCATGTTTTAACTTTACTTGTAAAAGCAGACAAGTGCATAGAACTACGAGTCGACAGTGACACTTTCTTCACAATTCAATTTCACTTGCAAATATTTGAGCCAAGATTAGGTTCCTAATAACACTAAATGATTTTACAATCAGTGTCATTCATTCATAATCATATTTACTTTTACAGTTCATTTAAAGTTTTTGCCAAAGTCAAGTGACCTAACTATAGCAGAGTGGAAGGGTAGTAAGGATAAAATAACTGCATTTCTACTGCTAAGCAGATAACAGTGTAGGCAATTTTATAGGCAATTGATCTTTGGACTTGCTCTATCTTATAAATTATACAACAATGACAATCATGAGTATTTAAACTTTACATGTGCAGAGCATTGGTCTGACCACTCTACTCATTTCATTAATTAAATGTGAACTGTTCACAGTTTGACCCATTTAACTGATTTTACCTATTTTCAAACCATTGAAAAAGACATCACCCAAAAAATATCTTATTGTCTCTTTGACAAATGTAATATTGTTAGATATTCACTAATTATTTCATAGGATGCATTTGTTTCACCATCCAATTTAAAGGTAATCCATTTCGCTGATCTTTATTTTATGTCGCCAATGCTTTTCAAATACTGCAAAGCATTGAACGAGTATGTTGGAAATGTACTGGGCAGGAACCAGTTTCCGGACATAATTCGAGTTTTTTTAATTGTCTATTTTTTAATAATAAACATGCATTAATAAAACTAACATACCAAAAACCTGAGCTCAAACTACGTCTGATAACACAATTAATACTGCCTGGTGACGTAAGCAATGTACAAACTGAAGGGTTAAATTAGGTCATCAAAATTGTAAATTGTTCACTCTTGCAGAACCAGTTTCCGGACATATATTAGGCTGCTATTCATATCTGTTTGTAACTGATAATTATTCTAATATAACAAAAAATTTCTTCTCACATATTAGCATTTTTATATAATTAATCTGATTTACTGAAAAATGTTTATGATAGGAAAAATAACGATCATGTGAAGGGTCTCGGAATGACTGAAGAGTGAAACGGATATTTTTCTGTGTACGAACAGCAACGAAGTGCGAAAGTGGAAGTAAACCTAGCTAAACACCCGTTTTTTTCCGATACGTTACAGATTAGCTCTGGCGGATGACACCCAATGAACTTCGAATGAAGTACATTGTGCATTAATTGCTACCCCAAATTATATCCCGAAATAAACAAAATATTGCGCATGCGCAGAACAAATTACATGCCCCAAAGGGATATAAGGCTGTTTTTAAAACACAGGTACAGTACTGGACACGCGAAACCCGCAAAAGTCGCGTTATGCCGCGAGTGTAGTCTATGTCGCGACGGGACACTTCGCGGTAAACATCGCCGCGTGCAAGTTCGCACGAATTTCGTGGCGGGTCACGAAAAATAGCCGCGATTTAATCGCCCGTAATTTACGGCGAATTCTTTCAGCAATAATTGTATTAGAAAGTACTACTTGGTCCTTAATTCCCGTGGTCTTTAATTTGAAAAACTTTAAAAAAAATCTTGTTAAACGTCTTGTATATTTATAAATATTTAGCATTTGAACATGTACAGGGTATACAGTTTTGTATATTAAAACAAGCAATCAGGTGCTGGTGAAAAATTAGTTACAATAAAACGAGATTGAAATTACAAAAGGTAAATTGGTACTTACATCAAACGAACGCACGATAACAAATTGTCCAATTGTTATTTTGATAATAATACAAATGTTAATTAAAATCCATTGTTTACTTTCGCGACATATTCTATTTTTAGAACAATGCAAAAGCGACATTTAGCACCGATTCACAGGTGTAACTAATTATTACGTCTAATACGCTAATTTATGATTGTTGGAAATTGTAAAAGTTTTATCACTTAAATTGACATTTCTTTACCTTCAATTTCACGAGTAAAAAATGCCCAGGTGCATTCGAGTAGGTAGATGAGTAGCAAGATGCAAATCAGATTTTTTAATTATTCCGCCAAATCAGCCAGGGCATTTGACCCAAAACAAATTCCCCCCGAAAACAATAAAAAAAAATCGGAGTTAAATCACACATTTAATATGTAAAGTAACGAGTGATCATTCATGAGGGCATTCTGTGCATAAAATTAGGGTTGTTACTATTTAAAGTATTTACATAATATGCGACCAACCAGGGAAGGATGTTTTCCTTACGTCACGCAGTACTGCATGCGCGCGGCAATTAAGTTGAATAACTAGCACGTATCAAATTAAGGTGTGGAAACGGTGTATATAAAATTTTTTTTTTCATAGATTAATGAATGAATATTTGTAAAGCATTTATATGGTCACTAGTTCACATGTGGTAATTTTAATGTGCTTTGGGTACATGTTCGTTTTGTTTATGACTGACGACACTGATTAAATACTATGAAGCCCATGCAATAAAACATTTCTGGTAGAAGCGTGGTCATAAAAATTGACCGAGAAAAAATATCCTTTCATATTGCATTATTGTTTATGATAGCAGAGACAACAAGTATTGCACAATATCTTCAAGATCATTAAAAATTGTAAATAAAATATCAAACAATCACAAAATGCACTTACGATTAATAAATGTCAATGTAATTGACACACAATCAATATCCAACATTATTTTTACTTGAGCAATAATTTAAACATGTGTGAATCATTCACCTTGACAAAAAGAAATGACAGTTTTTTTTTCTGATATATATAAAAAGAGGGTGAAAGTCAAATCGAGTGCCGGCGATTTCTTTGATGATTCGGCAACAACTACAGGTGTGTAAACATCAAAGATTCACAGATTCTTCAGAAGAGCCGACCAGTCCATTTGTCAGAGGTCATTTCGTGTGTAAATTTTGTATTTAATTATTTAACAATGGAAACATTATATTCCTTTTAATTTATGGATGCTTCTTTTTGCGCGAGTGTTTTTGTGTCTTTTAGCGCTATGGAATTTCAACAATCGGCGATAATTTTCGGTAACTAACAATTAAATATTTTAACATTTTTTAAAACAGGGACGTGCAAATATCCGCCATTCAGAAATTATAGCAGACAAATCTTGCGTGTGTTATTTTTACAAAACGTGTAATAAATGAGTAATGATCCCGAGAGAACGAAATGTCCCGGTGATCCACTACATTTAGAAATGAACAAGTTAGATGTCGTATCAATTAGCTGTATCTTTTTATGTAACTAAATACTTTTTACACATATATTATAGTTTTATATCTCTACTTTAAACTCAATATGTACCCCCCCCCTAAAAAATAGTTTTACACGTGTAACATGCACACTATTTACCTGCAGATGGAGCCGTCTTACTTGTAACTGCCGTCGCATTTATACATTGAGGTCATGATTCGCCATTCACGGAAAGGTTTTAACGGTGTTGTTATTTGATTTCGCGTGGTTATGTTATATTTGCTCTGTTGGCATCAAGAGATAAATAGAGAAAAGGGCATTTTAGCAAATTACAGATTTCTTGATACACTTCATGTAGATCTACTAATTAATTTTCGTAAACTTTAATGTATTCTGTTTCAAGTTCACAGGACTACACTTATAAATATGATCTACATTTATTATACAATGAACATGTATTTATTCCCGAGAAGTCGCGCAAATGTTCACGGCAAAATCGCCGTCGAGTTGAAATTCGCGGCGATTTGGGTCCCCCCCCTTTAAGAAAAAAGATTGCCGCTGAATTCGCTCGGGCAGCTTATAAGCATGAGAAAGTCGCCGTGGAAAACGAAAAAAGTACCGCGAAAAAAAATTTGGGGGGTGGGGCCGGGTTTCGCGTGTCCAGTTGTAGAGTATCTCAGAATTTTAATGATGTATCAACTTGGAAGAGTTTATGTTTCGTCAAACAATCAAACCAAGCATCTTCATGAACAATATAATACCGGATCGTCATCAAGATAAAGCCAAAAATTAAGCCGTTATATAACTTGTCCGGAAACTGGTATTGTCCGGAAAACTGGTTCCTGCCAAACAGTACACATCTGTTACAAATCAATTTGAATCTAGATAGTTAATTTACCAAGATAGTATTAATTGGCCAAAGTTTTATGTCAAGGCAATTGCTTTATTTCTTCCAAACTGTAAATATATCCCTCTTTTCTATCGAAGGACGAAGCCATAACACTTATGTGATGTGCACAACCGTTGCAGATGCGTCATCGTGAAGCAATGTGCATTGTGATAAAATTTTGATTGGAAACCGTTGTTAAAAAATTTGAACTAACAGCTAACAAAAATCCTATACTTTCTCCAACACCTGTGGCGTATAAGATCGTTTCCTTTTCACACAATCCATAGATCATATTATTAACTCTACCTATCCAAGGTCTGTAGCCCGAAAAGTCTCTATAACACGAGACAGTTTTACAATTATTTTTTAATAAAATTCTTTCAGCCACTCCCCACGAAGTTTGAGTTTGAGTTGTATCGCCTCAAAGTTAAATCATCTCAAACAATAACATCCTGGTAGACGTTCACTTTATTTTCGAACATTGTGTTGAGAAAAAGAAGCCTGTTTTTAGGTAAATGATAAAAATATACCATACCCTTATTTTCATGTATATTATATTAACGTAAAGCTGTGTACTTTCACTAGTATGAGTTAATTTTTCATTTTGTCACATGTTTTCGCGGCAAAAAAATAAACCAGAGAAGGATCATGCAAGACTTTTATTGATTAAAAAAGTTTTGACAATTGAATTGCAGAGATGAAACTTTAAATACAACGGTTTAGTTTTAAAAAATTACTTCAATGCAATGAAAATTTGTGAACACCAATACCTTGGTCTCTCTCAACACAGAGACAAGAGATTTTGAATTATTATTAGATGTGGCTAGCTCAGTACTAGCTGTATAAATCTGATACTTGTTAAGATACTAAGGAAGTGTAATGATGTGGACTTATTATAGTACTTCTACTTCTATGATGAACTTGTCTGTAAATCCGCTGTGCAGACATCAGCGATGAGTGGTGATGTGAAATGTGCTCCATAAAACGTGGGCTAAAAACCTGTCCCCCATGTGCGGCACAGGTTCTCGAAGTAAATTAAGTTGGGGGAAAAACGTTTAAAAAAGTGTTTTTTGGGAAAGGTTAAAAATCCCAAAAACCAAATGGTTTTTGGTTTAACACTCAATAACACCGATGTTTAAATAATTTACACAAAATAAACGTAATACTGACACATTTAAAAAAACTGTCCAGGTTGTCCACAGATTGTGATGTTAGCTGGTAGTTGTTCAATAAGGTACCAGTCTTGGAAAAAGAATGAATGTTTATGTACGCATAAGTCTGCATTTTTGCTGTCTGGATGTGTGTCTGGTATGTTATCTGGATGTGTGATAGTGACAAACTTTACCGAGTGTTGGCCATTATTAGTTCGTTGTAGTTCTATGATGTACGCTAGATGAGATTAATTACGATTGAAATGGTTATTCATTGACGATCTTGCCGCGTTCCGTTGTATCTTTGTTCAAGGTTTTTCTTTGATGTATTTAAGATTGTTGGGGATTCCAAAATGTGGTGACGCATCATCCCAGTTTAGGTCGAACAAAGTGATAAAAGCTCTTTTTTTACTCTGTGTCGGGCAAATGTATTTTAAAGTTCCGTTTGATTAAAACCAAGAGTACTAGTAGCTTTTGCTGTGATTTGGAATCGATGTTGTTTGTATTAGTATCTGCCTAGTTCAGACTCCCAGATATGGGATGGTTTTAAACAACATGTAGTGATTGAATTTTCCCATTTGTAAGTCAAATACAGATTTGTTACGTTTATTTGTTTAATTGAATGGTCCGCACATTTAATTGACGTTAAATTCCATTTGCCAGATATTACTCCAATCAACTAAAGTGTCCAGGTCTTTTTGTAAAATATTATGATCTTCACTGGTGAGTATGGGTCTATAAATTACACAATCGTCAGCAAAGTGGATCTCAGGTAATAAGGATTATTTAATATCTCAGCTTGAAATAAGCTGTGTTTTTGAGTAAAAACGCAATTTATTAAAATTGTCCAATTACTCATGTAAATTTAAATCTCAGCGTACAACAAATTAATTGTTTAAATGAATTACCCAATTCATTTTTATCGGCTTGCATATCAGAAGTAGACTTATGCTCACTCAAACAGGCTGGACAGATTTTAGTCATTATTGTAAATTGAACTTTCAGTTAAAACTAAAAGTTAGCGAATTGAGTGGCACAAATTGATTCAACATTTTTGTTTATTGCTACATCTTTACATGTACTTTTCATTTCATATGATATTTTATTGCAATCTGTGGCAGGTAAAAAGTCAATGCAGCGATACAACCTAATCAATCATCTGATATTTTATATATTATCAAAATGTAGCAAAACTGTTTACGTTGAATATTGAAAACACCATACATTTATAAATGATTAAAATCAGTGACATAATGATATTGTATATCCCATTGGTAGTTAAAACACTTGAACTGTTTTTTGGAAAGAAAAAAACCAATAGAGTAACTCTTACCTAATTTATAATTGCTACGGATCTTGTAACAATACAGTGCCCTTACTCAATAAAGAAGAGTGAGTGAACTACAGAATGTTTACATCAGCAAACAAAATCTGAAATTTTGACTTTTGCTTAGTGATTTATTTTTATTAGGAAAACAATCTTCCCAAGTATTAATTTCCCAGTTAAATTTTGAAACATGATACAGTTAAAAATTGCATTAATACTCCAGTTAAAATTTTAAATACCCAAATAATTTTTATAGAGATATTACCAATATACTACTGAAAGCTTAGCTAGAGCTCTGCAGGGTATGATTTTAGGATATGTAAAACAGTAATACAGTATAGAAGATATGATTTTAGGATATAATTTAGAGATATTATTTTAGGGTATGATTTTAATCATATTGCAGATTTAAAAAAAAATGTTTTACACATCTTTTCATACCTACAGGTATACGTTTATAATGAAGCTGTATATTGTGTTACAGGAATGGGTAAATCTTCAAAAGACAAGCGAGATGTGTATTACCGTCTGGCCAAGGAAGAGGGTTGGAGAGCAAGAAGTGCTTTTAAACTTTTACAGATAAATGAAGACTTTGATATCTTTACTGGTAAACAGTTTTTTTACAGATAATATTATATTACACATCATTACAAATACTTGAAATTTGTGTGCATTCTCAAGTTACAAACCTTTTTTCTCTAAAACTATATACTTTTCTGAACAGTATATATGTAGAATGTAGCTTTATTTTAAAAATTTAGTAATGTCCAGAAGAAAATGCAACCAGATGGCAAATCTACTTTACAATTGGGGGACAAAATATTTTACATTTGAAAATGCAATATTTATTTCATGGGATGTAACAACTGGCCTGTATACTATATGCTTAAGAATAAACGATTGACAACATTTCTGTATTATATGTACTAGTTTTGTTCTTCACTCCCAACTAAAACAGACTCTGTGTGAAATGCCTTTATATTGCAACTTAACTGGTATTGATGGTAATAAAAAATGATTAAAAAATGTGACAGTTATTATAGTTTCAACTAGATATTCTTAACATGTAAAAAATGTTTGCTATTTTTTATATACCAGGTGTTAAAAAAGTAGTAGACTTGTGTGCAGCCCCGGGTAGCTGGAGTCAGGTGCTGGCGAGGAAGCTTAGGTATGCTTGTGAGAATCATGTATATATCAATTATTAACTTACCATGTGAAATTGTATATCAGAAATGTTTAATTATTGCGCACTTGCTTGGTTACGGTTTTTGATATCTTGGTCACTTTAAAATTATCCTACCTTTGTTGTGTACTTTAAATTTTGATGACTCCGACATTCCAGGCTCTTGTTCAACTATCAAGCACTTAAATGCGTCAAGTTTGCTGTTCTTCTGGCAGCTATGGCTTCATCTAATGTTGATTAAATACACATCATGCAAAAGTAAAGACTAAATTAACATGTAAATCAAACAGTTACAGAATAAACAGTGCAATATAAAATATACATATATAGTTTTTTGATGATAATAAATATTGAATCTTTAAGTACTAATTTAAGTGTTGGCATATATTTATTATAGCCTACCCTGTACTATGTTTTTTTATATTTTATAGAGGGTCAGATAAGACGGATGATAGTGTTAAGATAGTAGCCGTTGATCTACAAGCTATGGCACCTATACCAGGTGTGATACAAATACAGGGAGATATTACCAAGGTAACCAGACATACTAGAATTTATACAATAACATTTGAGCCGCGTCACGACAAAACCAACATAATGGGTTTGCGACCAGCATGGATCCAGACCAGCCTGCGCATCCGCGCAGTCTGATCAGGATCCATGCTGTTTGCTATCAGTTTCTCTACTTGCAATAGAGTTGGTAAGTGAACAGCATGGACTATCCCTATTTTGCTTTGTTTTTTTTCCATCAAAACTGATTTCAAAGTGCTGCAACTTCTCAAAGCATTGAGATAGAGTAAAAGGCTTTTCAGCGTTGGTTACACGTTGCCTTCAGATCGACCTGAGGCCATTTTTAGCCTTTCACATGTCCAAATTTTCTTGGCGATGAAACCCCCACAAACAGAAGGGGCACATCCTGATGTATCATTTTGATGGGGGACCGCGCCGAAAAAGTGATAACTTTATTTACAACATTTCTTTAAGGAAAAACAGTGTTTGGGGCCTCAATAGGGCATAGGGGGGGGGGACAAAAAGTCGTCAAAACACGTCTATATGAAGGAAAAGGTTAA
>NW_026860584.1:0-20450 GCF_026571515.1 Ruditapes philippinarum
CCAGGGAAAAAACATTTAAAGTCATCCAGCTTTATCGTTTATAAACAAATTATATTGACCTACACAATGTCTGCCTCTAATTTTTGCTTTTAAATCATGTTCATCTAAGCTACAAACCTTTTCATACTTTTACATTACTTTACACCTTTAGGGTAGGGTTTTTCGTACTTCTATTCATTACATTTCATCTCATTTCATTCCAAACATATTTATGTAACAACAATACCTCATTGGAAAAGTATCGTTTTTAATTAAAAAGTGCAATCATTTCTTAACATAACCCTTGTACTTTATATAAATATACACTCCTTACGAATTAAATATACTTTTAAAAGTCCATTCAAGAGGCCTTTTTGTATCATTTGGTAAATAGCTGCATCAAAACATTCGTTTTTACCCTTGTTCAATATTCGAGTGTCATAAAGCCAAGTAAAATGTATTAATCATTACATATTAAACTTTGCAGAAAAATAATGTCTGAATCAAATTGTATATCCATTGCGATGACCTATTTGCAATAATTTCTTATTATACATTAAATGATGTAATTAATGGTTGTCGGGCAACGTTTCAAATGATGTTTAGAATTATTTTAAACTGAGCAAGCAGCATCTTATAATACCACAACAATGGTTTCGCATTTTTAATGAGATTAAATAACAAAACGATACTGAGAGGATTGGCTGTGTGGTCAATCGTCTGTCTGATTGCTGATAGACAATCCTAGGATAGATATTAAGCTCGCGTAACTGGACTAATATTTGTTGTTGTGATTATCTTGATTAAACAGTGTATATATAAATGCAAGGTGGAAGTCTAATTCTTACATACAATAAATATATCTTAAAGAAGTTGTTTTCGTGAAGAATCTAATTAACAAATCTTTAACATTAAGTAGGTTTATTTCCAAAACATAATGTCAAATGACGTTATCAAAAGACGTCACACTAGCCCGTTCAAAGCAATGGCTTCTATATACGAAATACAAATAACGGAACGCGGAATTAACGATATGGACGTATACTTTTGGGCCAGAAAAGCGCTGCGTGCTCATGTTTCAAATACGTCCACGTACTGTTTCAGATGTTTATGCACGAAACGGAACCCACTATTAAACTAAGACTCATACAACATATTCAAAGAACTGAAAAGGTTGGTTGCAGGACATAACTTGTGTGGGTATACAATGTCTTTTGTTTGCCTGTTGCTTATTTTATAAAAGCATGTTTATGGATTGAGTGGAAAACTCCATGTTATGTCGTGTTTACAAATTATAATTGATATGGTCTTCGTATGACCAGAAGTTGACCTTTAAGTCGACATGGTGCGTTTAGGAAGGTTGAAAGAAAGGACTGATATTTTAAGTATTGTAAACAAAATACTGCTGATAAGGGCGAAAATAATGCTGTTCCGTTCGTATCCCCCATGAACAGACGCGATCAAACCGAACCAGCAATTTACCCCTATTTTTCATATTAATGATAGTTTGATACATTTTAAAACTTTCCTGGGATGACTTCTGTAGATATACATACATAATGATTAATAAGTACATATTTATTGTTAAGATTATACGACTATAATACGGTAAATTTATCATAAAGAGAAACTAATTAATTATAAGAATGCTAACGAGCGGATAGGCGATCTGTGTCACATATTACCAGCTGTCCATGTTACATCTCATTATTTACACAATGGTACAGCGTATTAACTAAATATGTGTGTAAACTATCCAAACATTGATAACATAGCATAGAAAAAAATGAAAAAGGCCAAAAAGTTAATAATTTCATTGCTTGATATATTAAATACTTCGCAGTGCCTTTGTACAATAGCGGAACAAATAATGATGTATTGGTTCAAACATGGAAATTAATCTTTGCATAATATCTATCTATAACACGTTTAATTATAAACTAATCAATTGCCTTTTCTAAGGAGACGTTTCTTTTATTTATGTTTTCTGCAGCAGTTGTTTCATCAGCAAATTGGCAAGAACTATATATGCAAAGAAATATTACACTTGATATATTTATGTCTATTCCTCGTGGTTTATTGTATATATCAATTGCTTTTCATGTCAAAGATTTTGTATTATTAGGCTTTTCAATAAATATTTATGAAACAATAAATATGTCCATTTTTAACAAAAATATCGGTAGAGAAAATACTAACATATTGATATTTCGAATATGGAGTTTAATTATAAAATTGTCAAGGTGAGATTTAAAGTTTGCATATTATATGAACATCGTACTTAATATTTGAATATAATCTTTTGCAAGATTTGTTACCTTCATTATGTATGTAATTCATCAAATTTATATGTTGATTTATGTAGTTCTTTCATACAATATTGTGTCAAAATTTTTAAAACATGCCTCAGCATGTACAAATTATCTTCAAGATCTAATTTATTAAATGATGTTATTAATTGTTGGGCAACGTTTCAAATGATGTTTAGAATTATTTTAAAATGAGCAAGTAGCATCTTATAATACCACAACAATGGTTTCGCATTGTTATGAGATTAAATAACAAAACGATACTGAGAGGATTGGCTGTGTGGTCAATCTTGTGTCTGATTGCTGATAGACAATCCTTTGATACTTATTAAGCTCGCGTAACTGAACTAATATTTGTTGTTGTGATTATCTTGATTAAACAGTGTATATATAAATGCAAGGTGGAACTCTAATTCTTACAGACAATAAATATATCTTAAAGCAGTTGTTTTCGTGAAGAATCTAATTAACAAATCTTTAACATTAAGTAGGTTTATTACCAAAACATAATGTCAAATGACGTCATCAAAAGACGTCACACTAGCCCGTTGAAAGCAATGGTTTCTATATACGAAATACAAATAACGGAACGCGGAATAAACGATAAGGACGTATACTTTTGGGCCAGAAAAGCGCTGCGAGCTCAGGTTCAAAAACGTCCACGTACTTCTTTAGATGTTTATACAAAAAAAGGAACCCACTATTAAACTTAGACTCATACAACATATTCAAATAATTGAATAGGTTGGTTGCAGGACATACCTTGTGTGGGTATACAATGTATTGTTTGCGTGTTGCTTATTTTAAAAAATGAGTGGAAAACTCCATGTTATGTCGTGTTTACAAATTATAATTGATATGGTCTTCGTATGACCAGAAGTTGACCTTTAAGTCGACATGGTGCGTTTAGGAAGGTTGAAAGAAAGGACTGATATTTTAAGTATTGTAAACAAAATACTGCTGATAAGGGCAAATTAATGCTGTTCCGTTCGTATCCCCCATGAACAGACGCGATCAAACCGAACCAGCAATTTACCCCTATTTTTCATATTAATGATAGTTTGATACATTTTAAAACTTTCCTGGGATGACTTCTGTAGATATACATACATAATGATTAATAAGTACATATTTATTGTTAAGATTATTCGACTATAATACGGTAAATTTATCATAAAGAGAAACTAATTAATTAAAAGAATGTTAATGAGCGGGTAGGCGATCTGAGTCACATATTACCAGCTGTCCATGTTACATCTCATTATTTACACAATGGTACAGCGTATTAAGTGAATATGTGTGTAAACTATCCAAACATTGATAACATAGCATAGAAAAAGGCCAAAAAGTTAATAATTTCATTGTTTGGTATATTCAATACTTCTTAGTGAATTTGTACAATAGCGGAACAAATAATGAAGTATTGGTTCAAACATGGAAATTAATCTTTGCATAATATCGATCTATAACACGTTTCATTGTAAACTAATCAATTGCCTTTTCTAAGGAGACGTTTCTTTTATTTATGTTTTCTGCAGCAGTTCTTTCATCAGCAAATTGGCAAGAACTATATATGCAAAGAAATATCACACTTGATATATTTATGTCTATTCCTCGTGATTCATTGTATATATCAATTGCTTTTCATGTCAAATAATTTGTATTATTAGACTGTTCAATAAATATTCATGAAACAATAAATACGAGTATGTCCATTTTTACAAAAATATCGGTAGAGAAAATACTAACATATTGATGTTTCGAATATAGAGTTTAATTATAAAATTGGGTTAGGTGAGATTTAAAATTTTCATATTATATCAACACCGTACATAATATTTGAATATAATCTTTTGCAAAATTTGCTACCTTCATTATGTATGTAATTCATCAAATTTATATGTTGATTTATATAGTTCTTTCATAAAATATTGTGTCATAATTTTTAAAACATGCCTTATGTACAAATAATCTTCAAGATCTAATTCCTTACACAATCGCAATAGGAACAGCCAACAGATAAAAACAGATAAAAGTTAAAAATATAAAAACATATTTTACTTGCTTGCTTATGATTTTTGTCAAATTTCTTTAATGCTTTAATAAAAATACCACACATTTGTCAAAATTAAGACGCTATATATCTATATTGAAATAGAACGTCTACTTTCCTACACCTGTCTAGAAATCTTACAAGATAAATACTAATTATCTGTGTGTGGTTGAATTATCGTTAAGCTAGTATTGTTTCAATTTTTACGTGATATGGTGTGTGTTGATTTTCCATCGGTATATTAAATCATTTACCTAAAAAGATATTTTGTAATAACATTAATAAAACAAGAACGTGTTTGTTATTAACATAAATGCTCCCGGCTCAGATTCTTGTCAGTAGCAATATTTCAAAAAAATGTTTACCCGTTCACTCAGTTATGGACAGAAAAATTGCTAAAAAATTATAAAGCTTAACAAAGACATGGCATTTTGTAATTATGAATTTAAGTTGCCAAGTCATTGCTCTGACTTGTGAAGTTGAAAAATATTCAACTTCATGAAAGTTATCTTCCTACCAAATATGAAATACATTTGTCATTAAATAAAGGCTGTATGGGCAAAAGTGTAAAAATATATTTTGAGCACTGGTGACCTTAACCAAACTGACCCCTGACTCTATCCAAAAGAAGAATACCATGTAAGTTATCTTCCTACCAAATATGAAATACATCTGTCAATAAATTAAGGCTGTATGGGCAAAAGTGTAAAAAACTATTTTTAGCACTTGTGACCTTGACCCAACTGACCCCTTACTCCATCCAAAGGAAGAATACTATGCAAGTTATCTTCCTACCAAATATGAAATGCATCTGTCAATAAATAAAAGCTGTATGGGCACAACTGTAAAAATGTGTTTTTAGCACACGTGACCTTGACCCACTGATCCCTACCCCAATCAAAAGGATGAATACCATGCAAGTTATCTTCCTACCAAATATAAAATATATCTGTCTCTTAATAAAGGCTGTATGAGCAAATGTGTAAAAATCTATTTTTAGCACTTGTGTCATGGACCAAACTGACCATTAACTCCATCAAAGTTGGCGTGGACGGTAGCTTGCACTTTCCAGTACCGTCCATGAACAGGCTCAAATCAAACCGAGCCTGCAACATTTTCAATTTTGCCGTGTTGGGCTTTCTTTAGGGATTCTGTATTTATCTATTTTATGTTTCTATCAATTAGAAATAACATCTGTCTATAGAATAAGGTCAATACACCTGTAAAAATCTATTTTTAACACTGGTGACCTTTACATTGGTAACATTGACCTTGACCCAAATGACCCCTTACTACACCCAAAGAAGGAGGACCTCCCTTGGCATGTTTGTATTAAACTAAGACATCAACTAAAATATTAAGGCTGTATGAGCAAAAATGTTTATATTTATTTTTTAAACCAGTGACCTAGACCCTAGAGACCGCTTACTACATATGAAAGATATCATTAAAGAACTTAGCAATTAGGAGAAATTTAAGATAAATCCAAATTGCTGAAATAGGTTAACCAGACAAGGCCCTATATTCAAAGTGAAAAAAAGGGTAATAACTGGGAAATATGGATGACACAGTTATATAACTTGGCAAAATCATGTACATCGTATTGATCAGTAAGTATGGAAATTATAAAGCCATTAGTATAGATAGAACTTTAGATATTTCCAACTTGCCGTTTAAGGTTAACCATTATTCATTTTCTAAGTGCTGAAAAGGGCAATAACTTGGTAAATATGAAAGCAAGAGTTATGTAACTTGCCCAGATCATGTACATTGTATTGATTAGTAAGTGTGTAAACTTAGAAGCCATTGGTACAGGTAGAACTTAAGAAAAATCCAACTTGCCGTTCTAGGTTAACCTCGTACGGACAGACGGACAGACGGACGTTCTTACCAGAGCTACATTATTGGGTTTTCTTTTGTTATTTCTTTTGTTCTTTTTAACCCCACAATGCAGAAAATAACCCCACAAGAGGAACGGAATGAATGACATCAAAGACATCTATTGTTATGAGAACAATAGACCAAACCCCATAATGTAGCTCTGGTTTGTACGGACAGACGGACGGACGGACGGTTCAATCACTATAATTATGCCCGGTTACAATGAAACATGCTTCTTTTGATTATGACATCCTAAGATAAAAGATCATAACATCTTGAAATATTGGTAAACTGTTAATACGAAGCGTTTCAAATGCATTTTACCAAAATTTAAAACAAACAATTTACAAAACAAACGGAATAGACTGCATATTATTGATAATAACCGGTAAACACGGCATCGTGAGAGCCAGGTTCACGGGGGAGGAACTGTTACACGAAGGATGGAGTTCTTATGATAACTTGTTCAGGAGTTCTTGTGATAACTGTCACGGAGTTCGTCGGAAAACATCTATATATATACTACAAAAACACTCGTCAAAAATGGTTATTTTCACCTTTCAAAAATGAGTTTTAGGTGCTAAATTAAAATTCAATGATTAAGCTTGTCTTACATCTTGTATTATGTGTCAATAACTAATGTATAAGCCATTTATCGCCTTTTGCTTAAAATCTGGTAGTAACAATGTTAGTTAGAAAGACCTTTAAAGAACATTTTAAATGTTTTGTATGCTTGAATCAAGAAATATGTTTTTGTCAATGGTTATTTTTCTCTCATTATGATAATCAATTTCTTCAAACAAGTTAAGTTAAGACGGTAAATACTGATCTAAACGCTCAGTCAACACCTTTCTTTAGGGATTCTGTTTTTCTCTATTAAACAAACTGAACAGAAAATGATCTTGTATTTCTCGTGAATCATTTCGTATTTTATTCATCTATAACAAAATCACTTGTGCAAGTAGAGCTAAAATAATTTAAGATTTAATCAAACAATAATAATGTACATACTACATAGTGTCGCACGTAAAGGCAACTTAATATTTAAGAAGTAACCAATAAACCGAATGAATTTTATCTTACATAAATTTTAAACATTATCTTTAATTTTGAATATCAAAGCGTTAATATTGTCTTGTCAGTACAATGTGATATAAATTGATATTTATCTTTATAAAATATGTTATTTTCTCTGCCAGGTGTTAAGTGCGTTAGCGTAGAGAAGAATATTTACTACAGAACGAGAGAGTCAACAATATTATTTTTGTGATCATCATTATACTTTCAATCAAGATACCGCGAACTGTTATAATAAATTATTCATTTACTCGTTTAACAATGCAAAGGTGACATCGTTTTATTACTATCTCTGAATATTTCTATAATGTTTATGGAAGAGTGTTTGTTTATAATAAACGACATTTTTGTCAGCATGTGCGCATGAGTACGTGTGTACGTGTATGCTATTTATTATGCTAAATATTAAAAGAATTCAATTGCGTATAACCAATTTCTTGTATGTAAATAAACCGTTATGAAACCACCGTTTTCTTCAGACAAATGATGGTATAAATTTCGTACATAGTATTCAATTATTATATTGCTCGTTAAATAACTCTTGTATTGAACAAATGCAATTTTTCTTTCTCCTGTCGTTCATCTTATGTCGCAATTAATCAAATAACCTCTTTGATCTCAAGTTGCTGCACAAATTTGAAAAAATAACATAACGTAGTTACATGACGCTGTGTTGCCATCTCTATTTTTTCTTAAATCATTATGTTATTTTATGGTTAACGTACATATTTCTGTTATATAAAGCTAAATATAGAAGCTAATACAAATCGTTAAAAAGAACACATTATTTGTGAAAAGGTATCATATTGCATATATCTCAAAACTATTGTATTATTAATAACTTCTTATTCATTTCTTTAATCAGCAATTTCACAAGACATAAACACAAAATTTAAAATCCAGCCGTCACTATCTAAGCAAATTTTAGAACAATACTTAATGATTAACTTTTTGTATTATTCTTAGCTTTAAGGACCTTGTGTTGGTATAAAAAGTGAGGTTAGTTAACTGTTTTTACTGGTTTTTTTTTAATGTGTTAAGATACATTAAGTCTTAAAACTAATAATGAACTACACAAAATGTAATCAAAACAATGCATCTAGGTAGAAAATGTTCATTAAATGTTTTGCTGTTCATATTATATGTCAAATAAAAGCGTGTGAAATGATGAACATAACTTTATAACATAAAACATCTAAGTAAAATGACAAATTATTATATAGTCTAATAAGGTAAATTGATAATCAAACATTACACACGAATGTACAGGTATTTATTACATCGCACCTAATAATACAGACACGATGTAGCCTCACCACATTATTACGAGTACCACCCTGTCTAATTTGTCTTTGTTTTGTAAGGATATCTCCCAATAGGTGTTAGAAAATATAACAACTAGATCAATGTAGATTATTACATTTTTGTTCATGTCTTAATTGCAATTTCGACAAAAGATCTTGAGAATCCTCGGAATGAAATTAATTTTCTAGTTCTAACAAGTTCCTATTGTTATTTTTTTTCTTTTTTAATGAACTCGTCAATAATGAATAATGGAAGATATGTAAAACGATAAGTGTTATGTTGATAGTGTTTCGTATCATACGTGGCAACAAACCACAAAGGAATCATATTTAATGGATGCTGTTGGTAAGTGTAAGATACATGATCCGATATGAACTATCTATATACATGTTTAGCAGATAATGAACTGTTCCAGAACAAACAAATGCTATACATTATTTAAATGTCAATACAAAATCACCCAGAACCTTTTTTGACAAGATTATTTTAACAGAATTTCCAAATTATATTTTTATTTCTTTTATCAATAATCGAAATACCCATGGAAAATTAACCCATTTTATAGAACAATCCACTTTAAAATGTGGATCTGGATAAAAAGCATTTTTGTTTTTACAACACCCATTTTTATTAAAAACAGTGGTTTTGAAAACAATATTATTTGCAAGGCATAAAGAACGTTAAAATAAAAACATTTATTGTGTATGAAACAGTATTTTTTTTATAATTATGTTGTTTACATTGATAGGTGTACAATTCTATACAACTATTTTCACAGCTGTGTGATTTAGATGGCCGCCGGTGTAACAGCATGTCGGTAAAACATGTACATTACTTGTTTTGGAATGAATTAAATCATAAAATTAAATATAAATTCATAATTTTATTGCAGATTATATAAACGTTTTTACCATTTATCATATTTATCATAGATAGATAGATAGATAGATCTATTTCGGCATAAAGGTAAACATGTTACATGAGAAACAAACACAATATAGATTAAAACAATTACAAATAAATAAATAAATGAATAAATACTATATTATGTAAACCATAACATGTTCCCAAAACCAAGGATAACACACAAAAAGAGCAAGCTCTTATTTCCATTGTGGTCCTTAGCATTGTGTGGCATGACATTGAGAGATATTTCATGAAAGAAAAAAAAATATCACAAATTATAAGATAAATCACATTAATGAATGATACATTTAAAATCATCACAATTTAAGATGTAAGGTATTGTAAATAAAAAGTCATTATCACATTAAGAAATAAGTATGTGCATATTAAGAAAGGATTACATTAAAAAAAATATCACAGTTGTTATGAGTATATAAGAAAAGAACATGACATAGATTACACTATTCAAAAAAAGATAAAGTTTTTAAAGTCTTAATAAAAAATTTAAAACAAATATCAAAAAATGAAACAGTAAACCTGAGCCGAAATATAATTCCATAAAAAAATGAAAACAATTTTCTGGCAAGAAATTTTAAGAAAGACACTTAGATGCTACTTAAAAAGTGACTTTTGATGGCTACCTTAAAACGATGAAATTTGTTAATTTCAGTTATGCAAGTTGGAAGACTGTTCCATAGTATAGCACCAATAAAACTGAAAGACTTTGACCCGGAACCTTTAACCTTAGGAAGACAATACCCTCCTTTTTTGCTCATGCTTAGGATGTAGATAAAAGACATATTTTTAAACATTCTTGCAAACCGGTTTTAAAAAATGTTAATGTTTAGTTTTAGTATGTGCAATTTCAAGTTTGCATGAATTATATTGATTGTGCGATTGAAGATTAGAAAAACACAATAACGCCAAGAATATGTAAAGTGTGTATACACTTAATATAAGAATGCCATTAATCGACATTAAGTACAGACAATATATTCACATAGATACGTCCACTGGATTTTGCCTTAAAGGCGTCATTTACATAACGTTATCTGTCAAGCATATTAGCTTATTCTCCTATTTAGGTCTATATCAGTATTAATTAGTTTTGGTCATCAGTTTATAACGTCAAGTATCGGTTAATGCCTCGTTGTTTACCATTACCAGTGTACTTTATTGATGATATAGATTCTGTACTACGACTGTATTTTTTTTTTATTTAAAAAGTCTTAAAGAATAAAATGATAATTTTCGTGTCTTATTAAATATACTTATATTTACCAATTTCCAAATGCTTAACTTTGTGTTTGTTATATTTTAATATAATTTTTTAGCATTTTTAATCTTTCACATCTGAAGTTGAAATTTAAATGTAGCCACCACCTCGTCTAAAATATAGGTGTATATTATTCCAATAAAATTTAATATAATAAAAATTGTAGTTAACGTTGTATGATGATTACAACATCAGCGTAACTTAAAAACGTTGGCTCAAATACTTTGCTTTCTCTTGAACTTCTGAATTCTGTTCTCAATCAAATTCTTTTGAAATTTCTATAGAAATACTATTTTCTGTCTGAATGAAACTTTTACACAATATCTTACTTGTACGATATAAAGGACATTTTACCATTCTATGTAAAATCATTAAGTGCCTACTTTTAAAACATAACTACATGCAATCAAATCGTAAATTACACATGTAAAAACATCATTTACATATTCATTATGGTCTTCAAGTGCATAAAGCTCATTTCCCATTTTGATTAACATCCGAGTAAAGAAACATCAATTTCTGCCATAATTACTTTATTCCTTGTGTCAATGAGTGTGTTATAATAAGCTTTGTAACATTATATATAAACATTATTTTGCTAGTTTTGTAAGGTTATGAAAAGTTAAATACGTAGGCGTGTTTGATAGAAGTTGCCAATGTAAAATATTAAAATGAATAAGTAAACACTGACACTTAACGCACTTACCTAAACAAAAACCTTATTTACACTTGTAAATTTGAAATACGTTTAGTTGTTTCAATTGCATCATTTGTTTGTATTGCCTTTAAAGCAGCACGCCTCCCTATCAATGCTTATTTTCATTGATATTTTTGAAAATGTAATTTAAAGTTTAATGTTGTAAAGTAACAAAAAGGAATCATTTTACATATTATCAATAACACTTACAACCCACGATTAATGACAAAAAGGGTCAAAATATGCAAAACATGCTTTTACTGCGATAGAAAAGCAGTAGAAATATGTTTATTCATAATGAAAAATTAACACTAATCGCTCATAACCTGTAAATCATTTTATTGAAATAATTTGGCTCATTTGGAGGCATGTTGCTTTAACAACATTTTTGATATGATTTAACGAAATAACTTACCTATAGCGCACTCGTAAATGACATATAGGTCTGATATATAACCAATACAAGCCTTATTTCAAATAAAACGTAGTCCTACCTTTGGTATATTATCTCTTCTTTCTTCTTCTTCTTTATCGTCTCAGCGCATCGCCATTTTATCTTAATAAAGGGATAAATTAGTTTCATTATGATATCCACCGACAGATGAATAGTACAAAATCGAAACCAAATGCAAGATTATAACAATTACAGTTTAGTTACTTTTAAAAAAATTTGCTTGCAGATTAATTGCGAAAGTTCTACTGTCATAGTTCAGGGGAGTATTTATATTAGAAGAAGTGTTAAAAAGTTTTATATCTGAATTTTGACATGTTTTACCATAACAAGTTTTCTGATCCATCCGTTTGTACATCTATTACTCTGCTCAATTCAAAGTCACAATATGCCTTAGATACAAAGTAATTTTTACTTCTTTAGAAAAGGGTTTTACATGAATTTTATAACGTTCTAATATTGGTTAAAGAGCATGCTTGTTACCTTAAGAAAGTAGCGATAAATGGGAAATCATTTGTCATTAAAGAAGCATAATTTAAACAATGTTACAGTAGTATTTTGACTTCCACAATTAATACTAAATCACTATAACTGTACTAATTGCGAAAAATAAACATATAGAAAATATGGTTCAGCTAATTGGCCAACGAGCTAACGTTTTCGAAAAAATGAAAGTAATAAGAAATATAAAGCTTTTAAGAAATAAAAATAAAAGCAATCCTTATGCATGGTGGGTCTCTAGCAGAAATTATTTTTTTCTTCTCTGTACTTATGATGATTCATGTACAATAATGTGTTAGAAACTATTCCAGTCATTTAGCTATTCATACTAATCCATTATTAAAGTATAGTTTGAAGTAAACAAATCTTTTTCTCAAAATGAATTCATACCAAACTGCAAACATGAAATGAATTGGAAATAGTTTCAGTTTAAATAATCGTAAAGTAATATTAAGGAGATGTCTACAGAAACCTGTTATTGTCGATTATTTCTAAATCTTTTGAAAATGTAAAACTTAATGTACGTCTGATTGATATGTGAGACTAAGCTTTTAAATATATCATTTAACGTTTTGTTATATCATACCTTTTACTCAATTCATTTATACATAGCTGAAAGTTTCGAATCACATTTGTCTTTAATGTGAACCGCCACCTCCTTTGAATTTTTCATAAAAGGTACAAGTTATTTCTGTCCTTGTATGATGGTATGAGAATAATCAAAATACCAAATTAGCATTTACTTGATTAGAAGTTAGTTTAAAGACATTTCATTGTGATGATTCAGATAATAAATATCAAGTAAAGCAAAATAAATAAACGTAATAACGTTAAGTACAAATGATTACATTATTCCTGATAGCAGGTTTTTTCAGGCCTGCAACATTTTCAGTTTGTTTCAAGTTTTAAGTGTTCTTTTAAGTAATCTCTTAATTTTTGTAACTGATTTAAGCATGAGCTTGTTGCTAGAAATCTCAACTTATTACATTTTTTAATATAAAGGCATTTTGTTATCATACTTGAGATTTTAAAACCACAACTTCAACATTATTTACTCAAAATTATATTGGTCTGTTTTATAGTATCTTAAACGTTGGCCAATTATCTGAAAAATCTGTTTCATTTGTTGCGTTTGGTAATAAGAACAGTTATAATATAGTTATATTATAGTGCAAGAGCATTTTTATGGAATAAAAAATACTACTTTGTTTACATTTTGCTACTTTCAAGACAAATAATTTCACATTTATCGCTACCTTCTGCAGGTAAAAAGGATCTAACATTCTGTAATCCATTAGTTAAACAAAGTAAAATTCAAATTAGCTTTATCTAAAAATGTAAATTATTTGTTTCTGAGCATATTACGCCTTTTAGAAAATATTCGTATTCGTTAACAACTAGATTCTTTTCCATCGAGGACTTAAATATAATAGTATGTATAGGTAATTGTATAATATATTATTTTTATGATCACCTTAAGCCATTAAATAATTACATCATTTATAGTTTACTTGCTTGCCTTTTATCATTAAATACAAGAAAAGCATAAAAGAACGCACGGAACAACAGTCGCAAAGTAAACTGATGAACGAAGCCGAAGCCTTGGTAGTTCTCGACACTAAAGTTCAAGTTGCTGCCTTCAATGTCCAACTTGCACTGTGATATTTCTGATTCTAAACTTCTCAACCTGTGAGGAAAAAATAACAACATTTTGTTAAAAACTTTAAGGTATGTCAAAATATTGTAAATGACGATAAATATGCATTTTTAAAACAACAAGTTATTCAAACCAGGAATATTCACAAGAGGACTTCTTAGCTGCGACAACATTTGACTTGGCGTGCTACCTCCCTGTGTATTTTGAAAACGTTACTGTGTTTTGTAAATAATCGCTTTGCTGTGTTAAATTAGATACAATTGAAAGAAATGAATAAGCGCACTTCATTCCAAATGTTACAATGAAAGCATTTGCTAAGCAGATCATTTTGAGAATGATGATCTGGTTAGCTTACTGAAGACGACGACTTTTATATTTCCGCGGAGACTGTAAAACAGGGTTATCATTCATAAACAGCAAAATATATAACCTACACAATTTCAGCCTATAATAATGCTTTTAAATAGTTTATTTTCTGTGTTCACCTAAGCTAAAAACCTCTTCATACTTATACATTACTTTACAGTTTTTAGGTAGGTTGTTCGTATTTATATTCATTACATTTCATCTCATTTCATTCCCAACATGTTAATTGTGATCACAATACCTAAATCAAAAAGTACCGTTTTGAATACAAGAAAAGTGCAAAGATTTCTTTCAGAAATACCTTATACTTTACATAAATAAACACTCCTTGCGAATTCAATATACTTTTAAATTCAATAAGCCTTTTTGTATTCTTTGGTAAATAGTTGCATGTAAACAAGTTTTGTCTTCGAGTGTTATATGGCCATGTAAAATGTATTAATCATTACATATTAAACTTTTAAGAAAAATGATGACTGAGCAACCTTTTAATGGCATATCTATTTCGGTGACTTATGTGCAATAAAAATTCTTATTATACATTAAATGATGTGATTTATAATTGTTGGGCATCGTTTCAAACGGTATTAAGAATTATTCTAAACTGAGCAAGTAGCTTTAAATAATGCAAACAGCAATGGTTTCGCATCTTTATCAAATTCAATAACTAAACGATACTTAGAGGATTGGCTGTGTGGTCAATTGTGTCTTTCTACTGATAGACAATCCTTGATACTTATTAGGCTCGCGTAACTGAACTAATATTTGATTATCTTGATTAAGCAGTGTAAACATAAATGCAAGGATGGAACAAAGTTTTGACAGACCAATAATATCTCTAAAAACAGTTGTTTTCGTGAAGAATCTAATTAACTGACCTTTAAAAGGCCTTGAACGGCAATTCTTGCATTTAATTCCGCAGGCAGGTATAATACATTAACAGAGAACAAAATAAAATGCAATTAAGGATAGACACCCGCCATTGTTGCACGTTTTAAATATGCGTGACCCAGGGCGCGATGCAATGAAGGCCTCAGTAGGTTTATCATAAAAAATCATGTCAAATGACGTTATCAAATGACATCGCACTAGCCTGTTGGAAGCATCGAAAAGGCAATGGTTTCTTTATACGAAATACTTATAACGAAACGCGAAATAACCAATATGGATTTATACTTTAATGCGGGCTCGGACTTCAAATACGCAGATGTCAATGCACGAAAATAGGTGCATTAATCATCTATTATACTGAGACTCTTACAACATATTCAAAGAATGTGTGGGAATTTTTTTGTTTGCCTGTTTCATATTTTATTACAACATGCTAATGAATTGATATGACAAATCCATGTTATGTTAACAAAGCCTTAATAATATGGTCTTCATTCTACCATAATCTGACCCCTTACTTAACTCGGTGTGCGTAGGAAGATTCAAAGGAAAGACTGATGATTTTTATTTCGATACGTTCATTGTTGTAAACAGAATACTGTTTAAATTGATAATAAGGGCAAAAATAATGTTGTTCCTTCCATATCCTCTCATGAACTGACACAATCAAACCGATCCTGCAAATTCCACCCATTTTCATATTAATTGTACATTCTTATGCTTTCCTGGGATAATGTCTGAAGATATACATACACAATGATATACATATTTGTTCATTAAAAGTCATTAAAAGTCTACGTGATACTTTACACTTTTAGTTAATGAAGATTTGAGTAACATTGAAATAATCTCTAATTGATATTTGAAAATATCAAATACTTGTACTTAAACAATTTCTAATAGCACACCTTATTTTAATTGTAAAATGTTCAAAACTTTTTCCTTTCTCTATCGCAGGATATGTTAAATTATCTAAAAGAAGAAGACACTTCTGCTTACATTCTTATTATTTCTCTGTACTATTTTATATTTATCAATTAAAACTGTTGAAAAAACAAATCCAACATCATAAATTACAAGGAACGTGAAAACACAATTTTATACCTAAAAATAGTAATGGATTAGTTAATATGTAAGTAAGTGTATTGGAAAAAAACTGACTCCAGATTTTTTAACCTTTTACCCCATATTGTGAAAAATGGCCGTTTTCATTTAAAGCCTCCTGTTACAAGTTCAAACTAATATGAAACTATGAAAAATGCTTCAATACTGATGAAATTTGACATAAATGTAGACTTGACCATAGCCTCTGTAACAACATGCTCAATCGTAAATTTCCTGTTACCATGGCAACGAAGGGACGTCTCAAAAGGGACGTGCGAAAAATCACTATTTTGCATTGTTTTTTTTTTCAATCAAAACTGATTTCAAAGTGCTGCAACTTCTCAATGAATTGAGATAAAGTGAAAGGCTTTTCAGAGTCGGTTACGAGTTACCCCAAGATCGGCCTGAGGCCATTTTAGCCTGTCACATGTCCAAACTTTTCTTGGCGATGAGGCGGACTACCGCCCCCCTTTAAACCCCCAAACAGACGGGGGCACATCCCCCTTCTGGCAATCCCCTGATGTACCATTTTGACTGAAGGGGGGGGGGGTTATCGGCGCCGAAAAAGTGGTCACTTTTTTAACAACATTTCTCAAACGAAAAACAGTGTTTGGGGCCTAATTATGGTATCTTTTCACTGTTTGAGGTTTGAAAAAAGGTGGGGGGGCAAAAAGCCGTCAAAACACGTCTATATAAGGTAAAAGGTTAATGTATGAATGTAATAGATGTACAAATAAATAGACGAGTATATTAATTACTATTTTATAAGGCTTTTTGTAAGCATAAATTATATGACTCGTTTTTTAATTGCCTTAAATATTATGTTTAGTACAATGAAAGATTAAAAAAAAAATATGCAATATAATTGTCATTGCAAAATAATATATGAAGTAAATGCTAACATGGTTTGGAGTTTATTTGTAGTCCTATTGCTGTAAACACGTATGGGTGACACGTTGAATAACTTTTAAGATATCAAAAAGCACTAACTGTCTTGTTCCATGTTTTGAATATAAAATAAATGCCTTAACACCGCCTTATCTTATATTTTATGTTTGGATGTACCAATTATTCTAAATGTTTAAGACAATGAGTGAAAGAGTGTCTGTTCTCTTAAAACAAAAACAAAAGTACTGCAACAATTTATTTCCAAAGATACCATCATTTTCCTAATCTAGTTTTGTAATATCTACCGTAATGTTTGTTTTCTTAAAGACAATGAAAGCAATAAAGGAGAAACAAGCAATTAGAAATAACTAGAACTCCGCGAGTCGGATGTGTCGCCTTGTGAACAATATAGTTTACGAGAAATGGCCAGCACAAAAATGAAATATGAAAATTAACAAAGGGTAATAACTCAAAAATAAGAAGTGCTTAGTACCGGTTCTTGTACACTGCACTTTTTCTTAATGAAATCTATCCTCCTATGAAGTTAAAAGACCATGTAGCTTTTATACTTTAGGAGAAATGGCCTGGACAAAAATAAAGTATGAAAATTTTCAAAGGGCAATAACTCAAATAATAAGAAATGCAGAGTACCGGTTATTGTGCACTGTACTTCTTCTTAATGAGATCTATCATCCTATGAAGTTTCAAGTCTATAGCTTTTATACATTATGAGAAATGGCCCGGACAAACATAAAGTATGAAAATTAACAAAGGGCAATTACTCAAACATTATGAAGTGCAGAGTACCGGTTCTTGTGCACTGCACTTTGGGTCATTATAAGAAGCATGCATACCAAGTTTGAAGTCAATCCGACTTATAATGACTGACTTATGCTCCGGACAAGCTTAAGGGGACGCCGACATCGACGCCGACAACGACAGCCCCAGCATTCCACTATTTCTATTTCTACAGACGGAAAGCGTACAGTGTGACGGACGAACGGACGGACGAACCAGTGCAACAGTGCAATCTATATACCCAACCCCAAAGTGATACTTAAAAGGTATCGTCTAAATTATGTGTCACAAAAATAATAAAACTTGTTAAGGAAAGCAAAATCATTACCTACATTCTTCCATGCAAATGATCAAATTTTGTAAAAAAAAAATATATATAAAAAGTACGTCAATCTTTCTCATCAAGTTACAAATTCGAGCAAAAGTGATAATATCAGGTGAATGCAACATCTACTCCTCAAGCCTTGTGACAAACGAAACGAAGAATGACGACAGCCAAACTAAAGATGCGTATCAATAAATACTTGCTGACCTGGACAAAATCTCTATTTAAAATTGAATATTGTCTGGAGTTCATAAAAACTGACGGATGAGAATTTAAAAGTCTGTAAGTTGTTTGTTTCACTGTCGCTTAGAAAACTGCAAATATGTTGCATTGTATAATTGCTTTAGGTTGAAAATATAACCGACGACAACGATTGGCTAACTATTGTTCCAGAGGAAGGGAGGAACTTGAATTGACTGAAATTGAAAAATAATTAAATGTTGCTTTAGGATATATTACATGGCAGTGGTAGGATGAGAAGAAAGATAGGAACATGCATTGACATTATTGCTGTCACCATATTATATAGCAGTATAAAATTGTTAAGAAAGTCTACGTTTATTCTTAAACCTCGTACTTTTTTATAAACTTAGAAGCTACATGTATAATAATCGTTATATAGTCAAGTCGCCCTGCACATTAGTCAAGTGTTAGCTACACAATTTGTAATAATTTTACTTATTGACTTACTGGCACTAGTACTGATACTTTCTGTAATCAAAGCAAACAAGTCAATCTGTGGATCTAGAAAATACATAATGTAAAACTCAAGGGAATAACAGCATGCCATATATGTATATAAAGTGTCATGTACTTCAAATCAAATAACCCTCCTGGTGATGTTTACATCCTATAAGAAACATTAAAATGAAAATTCGATCAAATTACCCCTTTTTTTCATTTGTAACGACTATTGTTTTGCTGCGATGTTTGAACCGTACTACACCTGTGTATTATATGAAACAAATTATTCAATAGCTTTTCAATTAAGAGGAAAAAGCCTATAATTATTGTTTCTAACGACGAGTAGTGACGATAATTAGACATGACATTTCCGATAATCATTATGTTGAATTTATATAAATGCATTTCAGTTTTATGTTCGTATAGGGAAATTAAAACGAATTCAATGACCTGAAAATAATTGCTTTAACGACAGTATCTAGTTTTCTCTCATAATGAATTTACTTGGAAAGTGGTTTTAAATTTTATGCTTCTGTCATAATACGTTTACATTTTGTTCTAATTTATCTTAAAACTTTCTATTTGTTTATAACATGTAATGGAAATACTAAATGTCATTTACAAACAAGATAACTATTTAAACTATAACCGAAGAAACTGGGACCAACACGACATAGATCTAATGTAGTGACAATAAGAATATAAACATATTATGTAGTTATTTGTAATTTTAACTGCTATGTTCGTGTGTTTTATTACTATCATCTTTTATCAACTAGCCCTAAATTTGTATTCTTCTAATAATATCATTGATTGCACTGGCATGTATAACTATAGATACCTTAAATTGTGTACGCGATGGTTATCAAAAAATTACAATGACTGTTATTATAACTTCCGTATTTACCAGTTTCAAATACATGTAGTTATTTACAAACAAAAATCCAAATTGGTTGTTATTTTCCCCCGCTGTACACTGTGATACTGTACACTGTCACTATAGAAATCATTATTTCAGCTACCCAGTGATAGGGGTTTCCTTTCAGCGCATTACGTCTTTTATATATCTAACTGTTGATTATCCTGTAATCAGTTAGATAGTTAGATGGTCATCCTGGATTCAGACACTTAGACTTTTTGCATATATTCAAAAATTCATAGGTACATGTACATACACAAAAATGTCCAAGTTGATGGTTAAATTTCATTTCTGCTGTAGACCTATCAATTTTTGTGTCGATATAGAAATCATTCCCAGCCTTTTTATATAATTAATTGTTGATGACCCTGCCATCAATAAAA
>NW_026860585.1:0-139896 GCF_026571515.1 Ruditapes philippinarum
TGGTTTTTGCGAGATGTCGCCATTTCTCTTGGTTTATATATATACAAATAGCCTTCTTATTTGAACCGAGCGACAATGTGACATTCGCGACAACATGCCGCAAGACAACGCGCTGTTTTGCGTGCAGTGCGACAACGCGCCGTTTTGCTCTTTGTCGTGCTGTCGCTAGCGACAACACGATGCAAGTGTTCCAAATCAGCCACCATAATATTCATGTTATCAGTTTTCGTTTTATTCTGAGAGATAAGCAATAATTATAATAATGCAATTAAATGAAGTAAAACAGAAATTGTTTATTGGTGTTTATTTTCAAGCAGTAGACCAAAACATGTACAATGTACTATATTGTTACATATTACTTCATATTATGTTTTTAACAAAGGTATATACTGTATGTGAACATAATAAAAGGATGTTCCAATTTGATTGCACATTTCATGTTTGAGTAATTCTGGAACGTTTAAACATAGAAAGTCATTGCAATAAAACTTTCGACAGAAAAAAAACACCGCCTAAAACCTCCCTTATATATGAATATATGATTATTGTATTATGCAGATTATGAGACGGACAAATACACTTAAGTAACGTGTGAACCAGATTCCCTTAAATGATATGCGTATCAAATACACTAAAGAAACATGGGTTCCAGTTACACTTAAATAACATGCGTATCAAATACAGTTAAATAACCTTCGTATCAAATACACTTAGGTAACCTGCGTATCAAATTCACTTAAGTAACCTGCGTATCAAATACACTTAAGTAACATGAGGACCAGATACACTTAAGTAACGTGTATCAAATACACTTAAGTAACATGAGGACCATATACAATTAAGTAACGTGCGTATTAAAAAGTAACCTGCGTATCAAATGCACTTAAGTTAACTGCGTATCAAAACACTTAAATAACGTGGGCACCAGATACCTTTAAATAACATGCGTATCAAAAACACTTAAATAATATGCGTATCAAATACACTTAAGTAACCTGCGTATCAAATACACTTAAATCATCTACGTAGTAACGTTGGTACCAGATACCCTTAGTTAACCTGCGATTCAAATACACTTAAACAATCTGCGTATCAAATACACTTAAATAACCTGCGTATCAAATACACTTAAATAACCTGCGTAAAGATACACTTAAGTAAACTGCGTATCAAATGCACTTAAATCACGTGTTTTAAACAAATTTTCGTATTGGGGTACCAGATACCTTTAAATAACATGTGTATCAAATACACTTAAGTAACCTGCGTATCAATTACACGTAAGTTACCTGCGTATCAAAAACACTTAAGTAACGTGGGTACCAGATGCCCTTACATAACATGCGTATCAAATACACTTAAATAACCTGCGTATGAAATACACCTAAGTAACCCGCATATCAAATACAAAACCGCCTCCGTGGTCGAGGGGTTAGAGTCGCTGACTTCTAATCCAGTTACCTCTCTGGCGTGGGTTCGATCCCCGGGAGATGCTTTGGTAGTTTAGCGCGGAGGAAGGTAGTCTAGTACTGGTGTAACTCTCCAGGAACGATGGATAGGAAACTACCCGCCTATATGACTGAAATACTGTTGGGAAAAGGCGTAAAATGAAACAAACAAACAATCAAAAACACTTGACTCGTGAATCAAATACACTTAACTAACATGCATATGAAATACGTTTAACTAAATACATATTAAATGCACTTTATATGAAATCAAATACACTTGTCATAATCTTGTATCAAATACACTTAAATAGCATCTGTATCAAAATACAATAATCTAACTAAACTAACTTGCAGATCAAATACACGTATCTAACACGTGTATAAAATATTCTTACCTTACACGTATCAAATGCACTTAACAAATACTCTTAAATAATACGCAGTTAAATACACTTAAATTTCGAACTCACTTTGATATAATGATATGCACAAAGTTGGATGAAGAAGAAAAACAGCCATAAACATAAACATATTTTCTTTGTGAAAAAAAAAAAACAAACAAAAAACAGCAACTAGTCTAAATATTTCCACAATTTGGAATCTCTTTTAGGCTATTTATAGTGATGATGAAAAACAATTTCTTCATAATAGACATTATTTGTTAAAATAGCTTTCTTAGAAATGCAGTTATTTCTGGAAGACCAAGACCTAACTAATGTAAATATGGATCACAATAGGAATATGATTAGATCACAATCCACACATGAATGTTTTCCAAACTACTTTTAGGATAACCATGATAATGCTGATTGACACGACACATTCATTTTCGTCATAAATACTTTCTCCTGTTTGAAATAAATGTATGTTTTATATATGTTTTAATATCATGAATGCTGAAGATATAATACTGAAATATTTTATACTCTCAACCTTAAACTCCAGCTCTCGTATAGGAACGTCATCCTTGTTAATCTATGTGTCACCATTCGAACGACCCAACAACCAAAGCATGTTATGAAGGCAGTGTTCTGAACGCAAAAGCATTGTCGTGTCCGGAGCATTTCAGGTTGGCAATTACAGAGTACTTTTCAGGCGACATCTCTATTTCCTGTCTTAGTTCTTCAAAACTTTCGGCACCGCTCTCATGCTCCACGTCACACGAGGCGATTTCTACTGTAACACTATGTTTATATGTACTTAACTGTTCAATCAAGTTTCTCAATGCTTGATTCTCCATACTTATTTCAATGAGTCGCACGTGTTCAACAGTTTTGTGTCTCGACAATATAAGTTCGTTTTTTTGCAGGTCAAGACCTTTCAATTGTAGGTTAACTAAGTGTTCAAAATGAGTTAATCTACTTAATATCTTTTTGACAGTTTCGTATGAATCTATGAATTCAATAACTAATGTACGAATATTGATGGCGGACGAAGCGTAGTCGGTCAAGAATGACGTGACCATAGCCTGGTTGCATTCTCCCCAAAATTCCCGTATTGATAAGGGGTTGACCTTTACCTGATCAGCGCACATGTTTCCAACACCAATGACATCAAGTTGCGTGTGTTCAGACAGATCCAGTATACGCGCAACACAATTGTTATTCTCATGATCTAGGCATTTTACCCGGGCTATTTTAATTTGTCTCATCGACTTCCTACCTTCTATCCACTTTACTACTTTTTCTATCTGACTATGATTCATTGATATACAATAAAGATCGATGCTTTCCAAAACCTTTAAAGACATCAGTTTATCGACGCTTCCCTCAGATACTTCAATGTACCTTTCAATTTCTTTTGTTCCTTGCATTTCGCACCCATGAAGAAGAAGACACTCTAATGTGTCCGGAGACGCCCCTAGCATCATTTCAACATCTTTACTACAAGGATGACCCCAGATATCCAGTTTTTGCAGTGATTTCATTTTGTCCACTCCCAGTCGCAGTCTTAGATCATGGACACTTTTGCGGGAAAGAGCCCGTCCAAATTTGATTGATTTAACAACTGTGTGCCTTAACGTTTCATCATCTGAGTGCCTTAATAAATCAATCAATGATGATACATACTGGCTCTCAGGTTCACCTTCAAAATTCAGAAACATATCTTCCAACTGATAACGAGGTTCGTACCCGTTGTCTCTACATTCATTCACACACGCTACCATTACATTCTGGAAATCTTGTTTTAAATCACACATTTCCCAGTAGTCTGCGAAAGCGTACGTATTTCTCCGGAGGCTTTTTGTTTGACAACTGTTTGAAATAACATTTGCTATCCCGTTTAGAACTGTTTGACTTGCAATTGGACTGAGCCCACATAGATTCTGTAAACAGCTTGCGTTCAGTAAAACTGAATTTATATCTGGACATGATTTAATCACAATGTCTGTCTCTTTTTGGTTAAATGCTACATGGAGAGCAGCGAAGAACTCGTGAAAAGTTTTGTGAATAAAGGATATCCTTATATCACGGGATGTTAATCCTTTACTCCGTACTATCTTTGTTATTATGCCGGTCTTCAGCCAAAATTCAATGCAGCTTTTTGACATGTTTTTCTTTGCTATATTTTCATTAAATACCAGCCTATTTTCTACTGAACTTTGATTGAAGAGTGTAAGGAAAGCAATATGCGACAAGTCCTTCACGAAATGAATGTTCTTACAACAATGCTCCTTTCCCTCGAAGCATTCTGGTTTGTAAGTACTGTCATTCGGATTAATTTCTACCTCCTGCTGCAGTTGTCGTGCCACTTTTTGTAGCAGCATCTCTAAGATGTTACAGTATAAATCACAACGAGAATCACCTAATGGTTTCCCATCCTGCCAGAGACATATCATGTATAATAATAACATTGGACTAGTCTCCAGGTCATTGACGTTTCTTCTTGCAACTTTTTTTTCAAATTCCTTCAAACTGTTCTCCAACTCCGACTGATCGTCACAACTACCGAAATGTTTTAATATGTTTGTTATTAAAGCTTTCTTACCCTCTTTATCAATACCTGTCATTTCTAGCTGTAGATCAATCTTACTTTGTTTTATTCTAGCCACTGTATATCTCCAAGGGCGAGTGGTGGTTAAAAATGTGCAAGATTGCCTAGGTCTTCTAATTGGAATATTCCCTTTTTCATGTGACCATTCGTCGAGACCATCTAGAATAATCAGACATTTTCTCTCTGATAAGATATGTTCAAGAAATTCAGTTTTGTATTGTGACGCATGCGCAAGGTATCTAATGATCTGTTGCTGTATCATTTCGTCAACGTCAAGATGCGTCTGATCAGATTCTTTTAAGGAAATGTAAAATACAAAATCAAAATAACTGATTTCATCGATTTCGTCCTGGGTAAAGCTTCTCTGAATTTTGTCAGATTCGTTCGCTTGTCTCCATATCAAAGCTAACCGTTTTCCAAACACCGATTTTCCAAGCCCGGTTTCTGCACACAAATATATTTCACGATAAGGTCCGTTCTGACCGTGAAATATTTCTCTGAAAGATGATATACGTGCTGTTCTTTGGCCTTTTTTGGCGTTTGGGCAGCCCGACAAAACCCTGTTGATTGTAGGCTGGACATAAACGTCCGGAACTGCCATGTCAATATCTTCAAACAGCGGGGAGATAGGTATCGTGCCATGTATATCTTTGTTGAATTGTATTAAGTCCTTCTTAAGATCTGAGAAATGAAAAAAGGATTAACCGCCATTTAATATTATACCAACTACTCAATTTGTTATTTACCAGTCTCAAACCATACAACCCTATAAAAATTTAAAAAAAACATTTATACCTTTAATGTTATGCTTTAAATAAAATACTGTACATAGGAACGATCAAGACATTGAAAGAACAGAAGTCTTTGTCTATAATGCAACCACTTCCTTATTACGAATACCCCGATACTTAAAAATTGATGATAGCATGTACTGATAATGTCTAAATTTAAATCTAATACATGCATGACAGAAATTTGTGTGAAGAGAGATTTAAATCAATACTAAATGGCTAAAGTCCTACTTAAAAAGGCAGTATGACATTTTGTTCCCAGACATGTTATTTTGTAAACGAACATTATTCATGCGTGTTAAATATCAGAGGCATTTTAAATTTCATTAGATATAGCTTATTACGCTTTAAATTGTGAACAAATAGTTCCGAATTCATATCCATGTCCATATAAAAAAATTATCAGTAGTACGATTTAGAAAAATAGTTAACATTTTTATATGTCTGAAGTACAAACGGTCATATTCATAAATGAAGCTTCAAATTTTTTAAAATAATTATTCAACTGAAGAATAACTTATAGGTGAAAGAGTGTGAAAATCTTACTTTTCTCAATTTGACTCTGTAGACACTGCTGTCCATATCCTTCAGGTAAAACAAAAGAACCATCTTTCAACTGGAATGTCAAGTAAAGAAAAATGTTGTAAGGCATTGCCAAAATTGTGACTCAGAAAAATGTATCAATAGTTTAAAAACAAGACCAACCATTCTCAATCTTTAATTTCCAAAATATACCAAGATATACCAAAATTGTTTAAATGAATAAAGTAAATTTAAGTAATGTGAAGTATCAGCTGCTCGTTAAGAAACTGAGAGAGCAAGAGTGACTACTATGTCACATGACCACAATAATTGTTTTAAAAACAGTGGGAAATTCAATGGTTGGCTTACCATCGCAATTTCAGGGGAGATAATAGACAATTCTTTAAACGTTAACAACAAAATTAGAAAGCATTAAAATAAACGAAAATATCGAAAAACAGAAACTGGTTATTTATCGTAAAACTAAGACAATTGTTGTTTACATCACGTGTCAAAAGGATTCAGCGATAACCATCAATATCAAGGTGAGAAAATGGGCGAGTTACAGAATAACGGGGTCGTCTCGATATCAGGGTTGGCGATCATTGAAAATAATTTCACACATCATTGCCCAAAACATTCGGGTATTTGTACTCAATGAGGTTGATTATCCTATGAAATTTGAAGGTTGTAGCTAGTTATTGATCGAAACCGACAGACAGACAGAAAATTTCATAACAATTTACTTTTTATTTCAAAGAGGCATAATTATCAAGTAATAATCCTAATTTCACGTTTAATAATTATAATAATTTGTGTTTTACATCAACAATCAATTTAACTTACTCTTCCTTATAAGTTACTCTTTAAATAAATGTTGTAGTCTTTGAATCATTTGTCGGAAACGATGAGTGTTTAATTGCTTTAGTACTTAACCATAATAAGTGGTATATGAAATGTGTTGTTTGATATACACATACTTGGTACTCTTGGTAATTCTTGAACATTGGAGCTTTTTTATCATTTTAAGGGAGATAAATGTTTCAGACATCGTTATTGATTAAAAAAAAACAAAAACAAAAAAACAACAACAACAACAAATAAACACACCCCCACATCCACCACCACCACCAACAACAACAACAACAACAACACAGTAATAACCTGTTCTAATTTGGCTCGAGCGTCTGAGGTCTTGGAATTATTTTTGAAACTCTCACAACAGGACAGAAGTTGTTGTAGTGTGCAGACGACATCTTCTAGCTTCTGGTCGCTAAGTAACATATCTGAATTGTGTCTCAAATCGTTCAATAAATGTCGTGCCTGTGTAAATCGTGCAATTATAATATTTGAATATACATTATATGTATTCATGTATCGTTATATACTTTAGTATTTTCTGACATTATACCGCACAAAATGTTAAGGGGGTCCTTTTATATGGAAAAAAACAGCGTTTCAAGTAAAATGTACTGACGTACTGAAAACGTTTAGCAGTCCGCTAGCATAATGCGCGATTTATAAAAAAAATATTCTTCATTTTTATTTATAACTAAATTTTATTCATTTACATATGTGACGGTGGAACACATTTATGCAAGGTATACTTAATATATATAATTATAAGTATTTGATAATTCATTAAACGTGAATATCATAGCTACTTTTAACCTAAATGAAGTTGATGAAAATAAAAAAGGGCCTAAAGAAATGGCCTCCACATTTAAGATAAGATATTTGACTAAGACGCCAGTTAAAAGGAAATATGTTCTCTTGTACAAAGAAAAGGAACTATATTCTTAGAATCGGGCATTACTGTGGCAGAGCGAGTTTTATATAAACATGTTGTTATTGTATTTATATTCCATTTTATTTTGTTAACAGTTTCATCAATTTTATACTGCAGATCTAAAATGCATTTAACATACATTGTATTTAAAATATTTTAAAATTTAAAATTCCGACAAAAACGAGTGTTAATTAAAATAGAAAAGCTCATAGACGAACAAAATTTGCGAACCATAAAAGTGTGGAAAGAGAGTATAAATTCTAAATAACAAAGTTGTTTTACCTTATCACAAATGGAATCGTTGACTTCGTTAACAAAATCATTCTGGTTTAACAATATACTTATGATTCCATTTAGGTCTGTTTCTGAAAAGGTATTCTTGTCGGAATACCCCCCAAGGGGCATAAAACATTTAGCATACTCCCAGTAGGATTTGTTCCAAAGTTCTGCACGAGTATTCTTCCAGGAAGGATTGGAGAATCTATGATCGGTTATAATTCTATCCCGTATCTTGTCACACACTCCATTTGGACACGGTCTAAATAGTTGATGCTTCGAGCATTTTCGATTACAAGTGTTTAATGAACAACAAATAATAGTCTGAGTATAGCAACTTGAGCACCGGAAGTTACTGAGTGTTTGAGTTGTGACATGGTTAATTATCTCCTGATGACGAGTTTGCAACGTGTCGCAGACGACATCCTGCAAGCCAGCTTTGGCTTCAGATACAGCAAAGTGCGCCCCGAGCCAGTTACGAAAGTCCTTGTTTGTCAGTTTAGACTTATAATCAGACATCTTCGTTTCCTGCCCATAAACTGAACTGAAAAGACACAATCATATTTGTACTAGGTGAAACCTATAAGATATTGATAAATTCATTTGTTTAACACGCTATGTATTATCAGAAATAAGAAAGACGTGAGTATTATCAATTTAGTAATGTTTGATAAATCCGTTAAACCAATTAGCAATATCATGATTTATCATTTTAACGGATGCTCCATTCATATTAATAAATAAATTACACATGATACAAATTTCTGCAAATGTGTAGACAAAATAAATGTAAACTCAAAGAAATTTGGCAACATTTCAGAAGAAAATACGTCTACGTTTTAATATATTTAGACACAAAGCCATGAAAGCAATCGACAACATATTAATGAATAAACGTGAATCGGATTATAAACACACATTTTGGCAAAGTGTACCGTATTATATCCTTTCTTTAGCCTGTTAGATCGGCATGGAATAAAACATCAACGTTTAAAACACTAAGTTCAACACAACTTAGTAAAAACAAAATAATACATTCTGGTGCAGCGGAAAATATAGAAACGAAAATTTTATGCACAGTTTTCCAATTTAACCACTACAATTGAACTTTAAATAAATAACTTATTTTTTATAAATTTAATATATTTTTTCCTTGTGTTGATCGAGGCCATTCATAAGCGGAAATTATCAATCATCAATTGATTTCCGGCCAATTAGAGAGATAGAAATACCACACTCTTAAATATGTATAATTATAATAATATGATAATAGATAATCGATTGTGTGAAAATATTGGAAATGAAATAAATTTCAAGGTGATTTTGTGGATATGATTTCTTATCAAAAAAGGGGTTGAAATCTGGTGATTCCGTTTATTTTGATCAAAATTGGGTCATAACACGTTGTGTATTAAACTGTTCACTATAAGAAGATAGTGTGTAAGCGGTCGGATAGCTCAGTGGGTAGAGCCACGAAACGGTATTCCAAGAGTCCCGAGTCCGAGTCCCAGTCAGGCTTCATATTTTTTCACCCTGTGACATTTAGCGCACAACGTGCGGCCGTGACTACGTATAGTTCAGAGTTTAATAAGAAAAAAACACTTTGAACAAACAGAAACTCTCCACATGCGTCATAAACATGTTACGTGTATTGAACAGCGGGGCCAGTATTGTCACTCGTATTCAGATAGATTGAATTGTAAGCCCTTTTTTAGTAGACTAGACTTTCTTTTTTTAGTATTATCGAGGACTTTGAGGGGTTGGGGGCGCCCCAGGTGCTCTCCTTCTCCCTCGGGTGCGCTAGTGATTTTAGAAATTATTATTTCAGCTGATATAGTATAAAAACATACATTGTTACTAAATATAGTAAATAAAAGTACACTTCATCAGTATGACATTAGGCTTAAGGAATCAAGTTTCAACGACAAAAACATCCTCGGTAACCCAGGCTATTTATCGTATACATTACGCTCCCTTCGCAGCTTACTGAATACACTCCCATTACTTCAGACAGTGAGCGATAGTTGAACATTCGACCGATGCGCAGGAGAGTACGTATACATGTATCGATAAATATTAAATATAGTATATACGGAATGTGTACCGTGGGTTCCGACGATGCGACACAAATTGCCTGTTATAGACGATAAGTTTTCAATGGTGATGAATTTTAAACGTGTCAGTTGGTCATTTTATAATAGGTAGGGTCAATTATCAACGTTGAAATTGATCAATAATCAATGAACTCTCATGGATCAGTCTCTTAACAATGACTCATGGGTCATTTTTTCAACCGAGGACAAAATGTTACCCCGGCGTTCATTACTTAAAAATAAAATATATTAAATTAAAGTAGTATTTTTAGATACAAGCTAACTACTTTGGTTACTGTTCATACACGTGTATATAAATATGCTATGAAATATCATACAAATAAAACGGTTCTATTTATCAAGTGATCACGAGTAACACTTCTTCCTTATTGTCGCCCGTTTTGAAAACGTTGGCACTCAGAAAATTTGTGCAAGCATAATTATTGTAAATTACAAATCGTCTAAAGTAATCGATATTTGTAATTTGTGTTCACAGTGACTTTAACATAATATTGAGATTCAGAATACTTATTTGTTTACGTTTAATTATGCACATTCAAGACATCTGGCCACTGTATTTACGGACTTTATCATGCACTACAAAAAGTTGAAAAGAAAGTAATTGACGGTGTTTCTTAAACCACTTCATAAATTTGAACATTTTTTAAATTATTTACGCAATGTCAGAAGTAATATATGCCTGTGTTTTTTGGATATGATTATCAATTGAAAAACCCATTACGAAAACATGTGCGGCGACTTACAAAAATTTTATTGTATACGTATAGAATTGTTCTACCTCTTTGGCAAAATCCCATACATAGAATACTTCTAACAGTCGTCTGGGATTGAAAGGGAGTGACACGAGGTCTTAAGAGTAATAAAAACAAAAATGAGTAGTTTTCAAATAGCAAAGTCGGTTTTATTGAGGCCGCTAAAGAGAGGAAAAAGAAACTTTAACATCTCTTCTACAGTCGCACAAACGGATTTCCGACAATTATGGGTTGTCCTATAATACGGAAAATACAAATACAAAGTCTCCTACTGAAAAAACAGTCAACAGCAGTTTAAAGACGACGACTTATAGCAGACATAATTACATACATCTAATATAGAACGTCGTTCAGCGATGGGAAACTATTGAATGTCAGGGACACAGATTGGTATTGATTTCAAGAATTACTTAGACATGTTTACTATCTTAAATACAGGTTCTAAAAGTATTCGTGAAACTTATCGTGACTTCTTGTTGGCATGCGCTTAAAACACAAGGCTCCTTTTAAAAGGCGGTAACTCATTATTAGAAATTTGATAGAAAATATCATATTTAAAGAGTACACATACATAGTCATTATGTTAATCTATACAATTATATATACATAGTGCACTATGTTGCCGATTGACATTCAACATAAATTTGTCCCGGATTCTTACATATTTCGATGTGCCAGAGTTCTGAGTGGTATTACCATGTATGTTAATTGCACTCAAGATTTAAGAACGATTCAAGAAATTAATGACGGGAAACGGCAAGACATGTAGTGGATGCTAAATAATTGTTGCAAAGAATAACACCCTCAAATTAAAAATCTTGTATGTTGTAATAAAGGTTGTATCAACATTTAAATGTATATAATTATTCTTCTTAAACATTTTCCATAAACATTAAAATGTATGCATTCATTTCTTACTGACAAAACATTTGGCTTAGACTTTATCGAAATTAACCCCCTTTATTTACGTTGAAATGATAATATATCTTTTCAAATAATGCATTTTGAAACTTATGGTATTGATAAATCTTCATTTGAGCATCATATTTATAATATAAAACCATACAAAATTGAGTTACAGGATCTTTAAAATTTCAATATTCAATATCAAAGAGAGTCACATACTTACTTTAAATTAATTTGTACACTCATTTTTTTCTCCATAGGCAATATTCGTCTTCTTTCGTGAATAAAGTACATGCATTTTTTAGAACAGTAACAATAACTCTATAACTGTTCTAAACCTTCTAACTTAAAGTTTAAAAAGGAAATTAATTATTTCATCATATACAATTTGTAACGATAGCTGTACACAAGATATTAGAAAAGGAAGCAAATAAGTTCCGTCGTAAGTTATACAATGTTTAATTATGACTCATTTAAAAGTGTGCTATCCTCGTGACAGGCATTTCTAATTGTAATTAATTTGTTTATAATATGCACATTATGCCTCAGAAACCAATAATAAACTGACGGGCTTAAAAAACGCTACACCCAAAATTGTCACGGTTTTTCTTAATAAAACAACAACAACAAAAACTAAGGGACACAAGCAGCAGACGAAACATTGGTATAATGGTCATCTAACCTACACACAACATATCGATAAACTTCGCTGCTTACGGGGGTCAAACCGAGGATACAGTCACAAACTTCTCGTGCAGTCTGTGCACGATAACCATGCTGTTCAAATTTGTAAAATTTGTCATGTACACACAAACGTTAATTCATAACAACTTAACAAAATAACGTTCGTCAAAAATGCCAAGGTTAAATAAGGAAGAGAGAGCTGCTGGATTGTGGATTGAGTCAAACCATTTTAATTGTTCAAGATCCACAGAAACGCGGCTTGACCAACGTGTTAGAGTTTGTTTGTTTGTCTGTTTGTTTTACGTCACACCGACGCAGTATAGGTCATATGGCGGCGTTTCAGCTGTACTGGTGGAGGAAGAGCTCAGGTGCCCTTCCATGATTTATTTCAGGCACGATCGGGCACCTGAGTAGAACCGACGACGTTCCGTAAGCTATCAGGATAGCTTCCTCACATGAAAGAATGCAAAGTCCCTGTCGGGATTCGAACCCACAGCAGTGAGTGGCAAGTGGTTTGAAGTCGACGACCTTAACCACTCGGCCACGGACGCCCCGACGTGTTAAGGTTACAGGCACACTTGCCGATAGACAACGTTCAGCCCCACCCCCCCCCCCCCCCCGTGATTTGTCTATTTGGTGGTGTGTCGGGGAAAGATCACAGCTAGAAGGTACATTTATCAGGTCCTTGCACCTGTTATTATTCCAATGTTTAACCAACGTCATGAATTAACGTTACAACATAGCAATGCCATGCCACATGTCCCCAGTATCAATGTGGACTACCTCCATCACAACAACATTAACGCACTACCCTGACCATCTTGTTTTCCAGATTGTAAACCAATAGAACACGACTGGGACTACATCGGACAACGTTAACGTAAACGTCAACATCAGCCGAGCACTGTACAGCAATTGACGACACATGTACGTGAGGCTCCTACAGTAAATGTTATATAACTGGCGTGGCTCTTTGAGGAGAAGTTGACTGCTGTAATAGCCAGTGGTGGCGGACACACCAGATATTGATTTTGAAAAAAAAATTTTCTTGACAATGTCTGAAAGATTAGCATTTTAATTCCTGGAAATGACTTTACACTGTTAATCCAATTGCTAACTAAAATTGCCAAAAAAATGTATATTTCCAGTGAAATCCTAGTTTTTACTGTGTAGATGAAATTTTAATCTAATTATTGTTCAGTCAATGTTTCGATTTAGCGTTTCTTATAACCCGTCAGTATATATTATACTTAACATGAGCAAACAACGCTTTAAACAATTGTTTTAGAATTTGTCGGATTCTTTATACCCGAAAAAATAGCGCTAATTGTAAAATTATGTGGCATATTGTTATTAAAGTAGCAACATGTAAACAAAGTTAGTATTTTGACATCCATTACAAATGTAAGTAGGGGCTAGCTTTCTGAGACTTTTCTGAAAATTAATATCTCGCTAATATTCTAACGTTGCGCGATTAGCAAAATACAAAGCCTCAGAAAGCTACTACAACATCTAATTTTCCTATTCGTTTTTAAGTAAAAAGGTTTTTCAAATGTATATAGTTCATTTTCTATTAGTAATTTAAGAAAATGAAATGTAGCTGCCAAGAACTAAATTCATAAATAACGAATGAATACTAGTACGTAAATTTTGCATAACCGGCCACGCCTTTAATAATTTTGGTTCCCGTTTCCAATTGCTACGTTATACACAGCAAAGGTTGGAACCAACGTCAAAAATAGTCCGACACTTCCATAAATTGTACGCTTTGGAGAAAACTTATAGGTATACAATACCATGACGGAAGAAAAAAGATTTTTCAGATAACAGGCACATAGGTGACTCTTTTGGTAACTTAAGAAATACACTTAAATAAGAAGCATTTTTGGAAAACACAAACTATAATGATTTCTGAGGCCTAAGCTAGAACAACTAATAGTTGGCATGTTTACAGTATCCTGCAAGTAGATAGGCCTACATGTAATGTAGCAATAGAAGCGGAACTGCATATTTCAATTAATATGTACACCACAGCTTTGTAGTTACTTAAGTAAATTAGTAATTAAGTCAGTAAGTTATTTATATTATTCTAACTGTATTGTTAAATCAGTACAGTTTAACAAACCGCTCACGCCCCAAATTCCTAGCATGCAAAGAAAAAATCAACACTGACCTGATACTGTGCAAGAATCATATAATCCTCGCCGTGTAATAGATCTCACATCTCCTGAATTTGAATGTATTTAGAAACCTAATAATGTCCCAAACTGTAGTAATGTTGATAATCCCCGACACATTTTCTTTCCCTTTCAGATTTATCTGCGTGCAAAAAACATCTGCGTAATAGACAGAGAAAAAAAAAAAACTCCAACTTAATGTATATGATGTACTATAAATATTTCCGGAAATTAAGCTCTTCAGTAGCGTATGAGGAATATGCGCGTTCAGTGCAGAGGGGTTGTTTTAAACAACAACAACAAAAAAAAAAAAGAAACAAACAAACAAAAACTTATCAACACAACTAAACTGAATACGACTTGACACGACTTGACTGCATCCCTACTCTTTGCAAATGTATTTCTAAATAATACATGTTGAGAAGCTGGAGTAGTGCTAGTTATGATGGGAAATTTTTTGTAGACGGAAAAATTCGGGACTTTCCAGAGTGTAACTATTTTTAGACATTACTCCCTGTTAAAAAATCGCGTATATTTTTTACAGTCAATATCACATTGACCCTATCATACAATGTTTATACGATTTATTGTCATCAAACGACTAATAATGTGGTATGGTATGACATAATATAAATAGCTAAAACGATTCAATAAATTACTTTTTTATCAACACAATAAGCGGACTTCCAATTTTCCACCGTTCCGCTTGCTGAACAGTTATATATATATACGTACTTTTTTAGCTGTAGTGACTCACACATTATAATGTATAACTATCATAAATAAATGTAGGTAATTGAGTTTAATAAGGCTTGGTAGTTATGTTTCATTTTTATGTGTGGTAAGCCTGGCTTAAGTAAGTTGCATCACTTTCACTAATAGATGGGTCGTGCATTAACCAAATCTGAGTCATGGACGATGACGGCATTTAATACCCTAGCCATGATCAAATGAAATAGTAAATTCAGTCTAATCATTATAAACATACAATTTGTACACGTTAAATGATTGGTTCATTCATGGGACCTTTACACCACAGTTGACAGACGCCCGAATCATAGCGAATGTCTCATGTGAAATTATGAATGAAATTATTTTGTATAAAAAAAATATTTTGAATAGAATATAGTTAAAATAATCTAAAAACAAGAAAGACTCTTAGCCTTTCGATCTCCCGGAATACATTTTGGATCCATTTTGGCCTTGTTTATTTTGCCAAATCCAAAATTTCCATATCAGCACTATATATTGTAACCCATTAGCTTCGTTTTTTATTTTTCAGATTACGCAAAATTCAGGGTCAAATTTGCTTATAATGCACGGTCAGTATACATGATCAGTAAAATACTGATTACAGAATTTCAAAAACGTATTATTGCGTACCTACCACCTCTCCCAATATTAGATATGACAGCTATGTACTTGCCAAAATGGAATTCAGTATGTATATAAACCTCATAATAGAGCAACACAAAATACACGAATAAATTGATAAAATTGTAAGAGAACGTTATTGTGCACTAAACGAAGAACCGGAAAAGGCATCGCGTGTCTAAAAAATATCTCGTTATTGTCTTGTGTGCAATGAGTATCTATAATCTCAAGGTTAAAGGTTTTTGGCAACAATCAACGTATTACTTCTTTTAATCTAAACATTATTTTTCCGCTGCCGTAACATTTATTAGTTTGTTTTTATTTGTTTGGGTCGTTATTTGTTGCAATGAAGTATTGTCAAGGGGATTAAATACAAACCACAGCAAGTATTCGTTGTGGTTTTGTAAATTTTTATTCATTATTACCTTACATAAAATAACCTGTAAATAACCTAATGTGACGGGCACATTATATATCACCTTTTGCAATATTTCCCAGGGCGAATACTCTTTATACATTTAAGAAATCGTTATAATGTTCAAGTTCTCTCCCCCTACCACCGGCCTAGGCAGTATTGGAAATGTAAACATGGTAATATTGGCAATTTGTACTGTATCGAATATTTAATAATTTGGTTATTATAAAAAACATCACGACTTTGTCCTACCTTCCGTGTTTAAACCACGTGTTTTTTTATCTCATATTCCTATGTTGGGCAGTATATCTACAAATTACAAGGGTTTATATAATGAAAAATTGATAGATAACTTTCAACAATCGGTCACTACATATTATACATCCAGCTACAGGTACGTTTTCTTGGCATCGACCTCTCGATAGTCCACTCTTATATACTTGGACTTCGATTGGAAGGTTTTAGAATGACCAGTACGGCAGTTGATCATTAGCCATTGATTACTACATCAAATGACTCGTATACCAGATGAAAGACGTCAATTTTTTAAATTTAAGAAAGCAGATTAGAAAATATTATACTTAAGCCTCGTTCTTTTGATCTAACAAAAATGGAATTTAAATTCTCTTCTGCTTTGATGAGCTGAAACGTTCTTCTTCAACATAAACATTACGATTTGCTTGCAAAGTTACTTCCATTAACATAAAAAATAAAAGTAAACAAAAAGTAACAAAATTAAAAAAAAACATGGTTTAACGTATGAATGTGTAAAAAAAAAGCCGTTCGTATACGTAAAGCTCCACTTAAAAAATTTGAACATCGCCCCTACAACAGAAAACCTTGAAATTACAGAATATTTAGAGCCAAAAAATAGAAGATCAATTTCGTCAAATATAAACTGCCAATCATGGCAATCATATGTTTCAAAATATTAATTCAAATACTTCCATTAATGAAATTCTGGGATGCAGTACGAAAATAAGTTGTAAGTATAAAAATTCAGTTCCAACTGTTCACTTAAAAACTGGTGATTGGCCAATATGCCCAAAACACAAACGGATATTGCAGAGAACTTTGGCTTAAACTTTTTGAAAAAAACTCTTCTTCAAAAAATTTATTGAAATGAATTACACACAACATAAAATGCTAAAGCTGAGAAAAGAGCATATTAAAACTTACTTCAACAAACGACTGAAGACTATAATTCCCTTTTCTCTATTGATGACTTAATTTATTCGATAAAAACTGCAAAAAGATAGTGCTGCAGGGCCCGGACGAAATTTTACTACCAGCTTTCTTAAAATATTTACCACCCCAATCTCTTGACTTGCTTTCTTGAAATTTTTACAAAATTTGCGTATCTTGGTAAAGTCCTTGGAAAAATGCGATTGGTTATTCCTAATCCTAAACCTGGAAAAGATACGTCCGACCCTACAAATTATCGTCCAATTTCACTAACAAGTTGCCTCTGCAAAACATTCGAAGAGAATGAGAATAATCGCTTAGTTTCGTATATTAAAATCTAATTGGGAATTATCCACTAAATTTTCAGTCAGGTTTTCGTCAAACAACTAAGTATAAACGATCATCTTGTACGACTTGAAACTTTTATTAGAAAAGCCATTGGTAAATAAACAACAACCTTACGGTATCATTTTTTTCTTGATCTCTGAGAAGGCTTACGACACTACTTGGAAATTATGGTATCTAAATAGATCTAAAAATAGCTGTATTTAAATGGCAGACTTCCTCTTTTCATTCTTGGCCGTTTACTAAACGAATAGACACTTTAAAGTAACTTAGTTCAACTTTTTTCTGAGGACACACAACAAGAACAGGATGTTTCCAAGGGAAGCATACATTTCTGTTTACTCTTTTTTGCCCTGAAATTAAACAATGTTGCTAGCGCTCTTACACCAGACAAGATTGATTCTCTATTATGTAGACGATTGTCTTATCTGCTACTCGGTCAAAAAAGTATGAGAACAATTGAAATGCAACTTTTACAAAAAATATTAAATAAGATTCAAAAGTTGGCGAACAGAAAAATGGGTTTTAAATTTTTTCAAAGTCAAAAAGTCAATGTGTTCATTATTGTCTAATTTACGGAACATCATAAATGACCCTGAACCTGTACATATCCTGGTTCAAAAAATTCAGTAGTTGATGAAGCTAAGTTTCTAGGAATTATATTTGATAAAAAACTTTCTTTTATACATGTACCACACATTAAACATTAAAAAACTCAATGTCTAAAAGCTTTTAATTTACTTAAGGTTTTATCAAGTACAAATTAGGGATCACGTTCTTCCACATTAATGAAATTATAGAGAAGTCTTATCCGATCAAAATTAGATTATGGTTCTGCAGTATATGGGTTTGCAAAAAAATCATATCTTAAAATGATAGGTAATGGTATCATTTTAAGATATGATTTTCTTGCAGACCCATATACTACAGAACCATAATCTAATTTTGATCGGATAAGACATCACCAGGGTTTACGATTAGATTTAGGTGCTTTTCGCACGTCACCTGTAGAAAGTCTATATGCGGAAGCTGGGGAACCGTCACTTCATCTACGTCGAAAAAAGCTATCACATCAATATGCAACTAGAATTTCATCTTATAGCAAAAATCCAGCTAAAAATATTATTTTCGATCCAAATTATACTGAAAAAAATGCTTTAAGCCAAAGGAAATTAAACCATTAGGCCTTCGTTTAAAAGATGATTTAGATAAACTTAAAATTAATCCAGACAGTATCCTTCAAAATGACGATGAGGATGTTCCACCTTAGACTTATAATTCTCCGAAAATTAATATTAATCTTTCAAATTTAAAAAAGTCATCAAATTCACCTGAACATTTCAAAGAGAAATTTCTAGAAATTAAGGAAGAACATGAAGATTTTATACATATCTATACGGACGGTTCAAAAGAATGTTGCAAAGTAGGTGCAGCTGTGTTTGGAAATAATTTTACATTTAGTATGAGGTTACCAGATAATGCATCAATTTTTACTGCTGAAGCAAATTAAATTAGATTAAGAATTGTCATACATAGTTCAGCATACCCACGATAAATATGTGATATTTTCTGACTCGCTTTCTGTTTTAATATCCATTAATAAAATCAAAGTTATGATGTGTTGACGTGCCGTAAAAATCCAAACAAACAAAATCAATGAAACATTTCAATATTCTAAAGACAGATCAGTCAAGTAAAATTATGGATATAATCTTTATTTATGATTAATATAAGTTTGACAGATGGTTGTATGTTTTGTTTTACATTAGTAACATTAAAACATAGTGAATTAAAATTTACTTTTGTAATGGATTGACTGAGAAACAAGAAAACACTGGTAATCTGTACAAATTTGGTTTACACACTGTTGAAGAGAAATGTTTGTTTCTTCTATTTAATATCGGTTACTTCAGACAGAAAAAGTGACTATTTCCTTCTGGAAGAAGATCCTTTTTCATAATAGGGCATTTGATGAACACAAGTCCACTGTGATTGACTATACTCTATCGTGGGAATTGAGTATAATTATATATAATATATATATAGATAGATATAAAAGCGATTTTTTCTTAGAAACGAAATCACTGAAAGGTAAAAATCTTACTAAAACAAACAGCATATTTTTTTGTTCACAGAAACATTTTATTCTGTTAACGTACACTATTCGATATGACTGTGTGTTATAACAGAGACATTCTATGTTGCATTCTTTGCGAAGATCTACCTTAAGATTATGGAAACAACATAATTGAACCGAATGTAAATTTTATAAAAATAAATTATGAAATATCGCTAAAAATACATCCTTTAATCTGATTGTATTTGTGTCCCTCTCATTGGCATTTAATGTACAGCCTTACCTAAAATCATGTAAACTCAGAAAAGTTTACATTTAATTATCATAGTTAAAGGTCTTTATATATTTCGATGCTTCAATACTTTAATTGTTTCTATAATCTTTTTATTTTATAGACAACTTCCTGTTTTACTAAATTACCTAATTAACGTAATTTACTTGATCTTTTTCCCATTATAAAGATTCCGGTTTCCACTCTAACTAGCTTAATTTATCTTTTCAATCTGGTTCAAAAGAATTATTATCATGCCCACATGTAATTTACATAACACTCTTGTATTTTATTAACGTTGTAAATATCTGTGTCAAATTACAATCATCGAGCTCGTTTGGATAACACATTTGTATTGCACGTGCTTTGTAGATATCTGTTTCCACACTTTTTTGTAATTATCTGCTAAAATTACAATCATCGGGCTCGTTTGGATAAGAAAATTAACTAGCAAAAAACTTCGGAAATAGCTTCTCACAAGTATTTTTGTATAAAGAAGTGGTTCACTTTTATTTGATATCCTGATAAAATCTTATATCTAAAACATATTTCAAAAATATTTCTTATTGCATCATACACGCAAAATTCATATAAAAACGTGTTGTAACGTTCATTATTATAATAATGGGATGCATTTAAGTAATTTGTGATTTAGCATTGATCGTGCAGTGTACAATGAGTGAATATTTAATGTGTGATAACGTATGTAATGTTTTGAGACTCCAAAGGTAAAAGATAATTTTTGATGACATTAATATATAGGACGAAAGATGTTAAGTAATAGCTACATACGTGTTTCCATTTTCGTTACAATATATTGCCCGCTTTTCTTATGTGTGGCATACCTTTAATGATAAGAGGAAAGTAAATAATATTTGTAATATTCTAAATAATACTGCATCTTAATTTGTTATTAAAAATGATAGTTGATTGGATGATGACAGATACCATCCGTAAACTTTGTCAGTCTGTATTGAAACACTTGATTAAATAAAGGCAATTTGAGACATAAACCAACAATCGTTTCAGTTAAATAAAAAATTTAAGAAACAGAATAGATACGATGTTAAACGACGTTAAAGAAATACGAATTTTATGACAAAGAATCGTTTGCCGAGTTTGGATTTTGTTATAAGTAATATTTTCTGTATTTTATGAAAGGCGCACTTATAATACTGAATATTACTGTAATTGTGAACGGAAACATATTTTGATGGCAAAAACTCTTTTTGATAAATTAAAAGAAATGTTGTTTCGAAATGACATAAGGCTGTATTTATCATTTAATTGATTGGCAGATCGGCATTATAAATGTCTTTGACCATTTACACATACTAAATATGGTCAACATAACCGAATGTTCTTTTTCTATCTAAAAAGATAAGAATTGTTTTGAATTAATCATTAGTCATGCAATTTCTTTTTATAACACTTATACACCACAAATTATACACAAACTTATACATATCTACACAGTTTATAAACATAAACATACAAACATTAAAATTCCTATTTAAATAAAGTTTGATTAAATATCAATTTATACAATAAATCAGTCTAGATATAACAAGCTAAAAAATAAACAATGGTTGAAAGTTATTTGCACTCAAAAATTGTTTATCCGGCAAAACCTGCTTTAATGTTGTTTTTTGTTTGTTATTTTTTTTGCTGTTTTCAAAAATAGCTAAGATGATGCTAAATATATATGATCAACGCTATGACTATGTGATTGCCGCTTAAATATATATAAATACAAATGTATATCAAATCACGAATGTTGTCAAAATTAGTAAAATTATTTAAATAAGTTTTTAAAATTCATCATGTCTTGCAGCATGTCCACATACGAGATCTGGTTCCTATTCGAGAGGAAGTGTTCCGTTTCGCTTTCTTATAAAATGTGTGTATATCACACAAATAAGGTATCTATTCCTTTCGCTTTATCATAGTCATTTATATAAAAAAATAGATGCATAATTCGTTTATAAGTTTGCCACTAGAGTTGACACAGAAGTCTGCAAGGGCGAAAAAAATGCATTGTTTAATATAATTTTTACAATTTTATATATCAAATTATAATATCAACCAATATCAAATTAGCATTCTTCATTGTATTTTCTATAAACAAACTGATCAAATTGTTTTCATAGGTTTCTCCCATAAGAAGACTAATGTTGAATGTATACTTATTGTTAACTATTGCAGTATTTTCACAGAATGCTTGTATGTCTATTTATAGAATCCCAAAATTTGTTACACGCAACATTAAAGATCCTGTGACACATTTTTTTTCATGGTTTTATTTCATAAATATAATGCTCAAATTGAGATTTGTCAATATTGTAAGTTCCAACAAGCATTATTTATAAAGATATTACCGAATCTAACATTTCGTGTAAATAAAGAGAGGCAATTAGAAATTTATTTTCTATAAATTCTAAATCAAATTTTCCAATAAGAAATGAATGCATATAATTCATTGATTAAATATAATGTGCACAAACATTTGTAGTACACATTTCACATATTCTTCGATGTTTGAAAATTGTTTTATTTGCATAATTATATACATACATAATTTTTTTGCAAGTGTGGCCCTCGGAGCGAAAATTTTTTTTTTATGTATATGTATAATTATGCAAAAAGCGTGCGCGTCGCTGAGAAGGCACAGGGCATTGGCAGAAGATTTACAGCTTGGCTGGTGGCTAACTTAAACTGAAGCCTTCGTGGGCGTTAAAGACGGAACCGCTACTTAGTCAACAACTGCGGACCAGCTGCCGGTGTCCTGACTAATGCCGAGGGGAATGGCTGCACATAAACACATTACGGACTTTATAACAATAAGTAATTAAACATTTCAGCTTTCCCCCTATTTAAAGGTTTATAATATGATAGTATATGCTCGCCCATATTGGTCTCTTTCCTCTGGTGGGCGAGGGTAAACAAAACCCAAACATCCACACACAGGGGAATCGCCCTACAAAGTTCAGGCGCTTGGGCGTCAAACGAGACCGGTGTGCTAGCTGTCGCGCTGTGGGATGCTGTCGGTCTTGCATGTAGGCCCCGTTTTGCAGCACGGTGTGTAGACTCGGCTTTGAACGGCAGTCATTTTCCTGGCACAAACAGCCTTTTTCAGGGCTAACCTTTCCTATTGTCAAAGGTTTACCTGTACATTTTAGGTTTCTCATTGACCGCCCGTACAGTTACCTATACTTTTTGGACTCAACAAATTCATAATATTTGGCTATATACTCCGTGGAAATTGCATTGAGGTAAATTATCACCACTTTGTGCTTCAAAATTAACTCTTTAAGGACATGACTGGTGACATGTCCGGGGTCCGTACTCGACAGCGAAAGCTGCATTTTGTGCCCGAAAGGGCGGATGGACCCTCATTAAGCTTTAACTTCAATCAATCGGTATACACATAGTAACAATATAAATCACAAAACACACAGGATCTTTAAAAGCGTGAAATATTTTGTAGGAATACAGTAAGCATTTTTGTTTCAAATCCTTGGCTTATTTTCCCGGAACGCAACTAATTTTCACAAAACACGATTTATTTTCCATAATGAGATACAACAAAGGATTCATCGGCGAGTTAGCATAACCCAGCCACAGGAATATGACGTCAGCCAGATACCGTATAAAACTTTGTCAGTTCACTTAAACACAGAAATTTACAGAGACACAATTTATGGATAACAACATAATAAAGGAACACACTGTTAAGCACTAGCATATAGTCTTGCCAATACGCAACACCTTTAGGGGCAGTTTCGTTACTCCTTTTTCAGCAAATTTGCGAAAAGCAACCTTAGCGGTCGTATTTTTCCTTTGATGCTTTATGATCTTACACATCTTATACAAAACATCTTATTGGCTAAAGAACAGCTTACACAGTGGCAGGAATGAAAAATGTATGGTGTGTGAAAAACTAACTCGTTCATAGATACAATATCTTCTACAACAATAACTAACGCACTTTTTTTCGAGCGTATGACGCACTGACGACAGTATTGCGTGCAGTAGTCTTATGCTTTTTTCGTCCATTCCAGTTAATGTGGTACAGAGCAGGCACCAATCAAACCAACATCACCGTCTCCAACGTCTTACAAGCCAACAGGTAAAAAATAATATTTCAAATTTCGTTTGCCATAAGCATATACCGGGCATTATGAAGAAAGCGCTCTACACATCCAGCCAATATATCCTTCTCAAATGTTTAGAACCAGAGCCAGAGCTCATAGTGTAGATTATCAAACGAAGACGAAAAATAAAACATCAAACTATCTCATGGTACTAGCATTATTTCAGATCAAATGGAGTTAGTTTCTCCAAATTCACAAGTTTCGTTGGCCATGCTGAAAGGCATAACCATAGTCGACGCACACAAATCATTGTTATGCCGAAGGATGTCAGGAAAAATCCGTGGTAAAATACCTGTGTTTACGTCTCCAGGTAATGTTACAATTAAGCCAACATTTAAAGAAATTGACGCTAAACACAAAGCACTAAAAATTGTAAACAAAACTGGCTTTGAAACAACGTTCAAGACTTAAGTTTTATTAGTGAAGCATGATTGATTTATGTCAATAAATAATAAAGACATATTACTAGTATCCATAGTAAATTCCTTCCGTTAATTTTGTTCTAGTTTAAACGAACACTTCGTGACTTACAGTACGCTCACCGCGGGTTTTGCTTTTTCCGCGATACCACCTCGGACGATTTTTTTTTATCGCGGACAAACGCGGGGGCTCGTCCGCGATGAGAAGCCTAATTTCCCCGCGATCCCCGGTGTTCAGTTGTTTCCACGTGCACCGCGGACAAAATTCTGACGACCGTTCTTCATTCATCGATAAAATCAGTCACCCGTTTCCAGCGGGGGAACGCCATGGTCAGTTGGTCAGTATAAATTAAACTCCAAAAAATAATAGACGTTTTATTATTTTTAACGTTCATCTGTTTTACACAATGACTTGAAAAATTGACCACAATCGTCTCCTTAAATGTTATAATACGTTGATATTTTGAAACGGAATTTGAAATAAAAATAATTACAGCTGTACCTGTTTTTGTTGTTGTTTTAAATATTCAATTGTATGTTCTTAAAACTACATGTTGTCTACAAAATACTATTATTCCTATGAACAATAATATCTTAAAATAAAAATAAAATGAAAATAATTTTAACTTGAAAATCGGTCGATGGAAGATCTTAGAAAATAACTGCCATGTGCTTGTTTGCCTTATATACATGTATGTACATGCATACTGTTCATCATAAAATAACAAAAAAGTATAACGTCAAGTTTAACAAAATTCTGCAAAAAAAAATCTATAAAAAATAAAAAAGAACAAACAAACAAACTACTAAAACACAAACAAATGAAAATAAACTTCAACAGTTGATACAAACTTCAAAACATATACATTACGCTCACACCTGTAATTAGATAAATCAAGAATAAATCATTTAATGTATATTTTTGTGAAATAAACGCTTTCTTTTTATGTTCCAAAATAAAATATGAGACTTTATGATCAACATGCAAATAAACAGAAACAGTAAAACGCATCTGACAATTGAAAGAGACGTCCTGGAATATTGCCTAAATAAATTGTTTGAGGGTCACGTTTTCAAAGTTTTTAAATAAGAAACAAAAGCTGGCATATAAATTGTTGTAGTATCTTTTTCATAAATGTCATATGCCGAAATTTTTCATTATTTGACTTCAAGTTTTCTCACTACCATGAAGTTGCGACGACAATGATTTATCTTGATGTCGAATACATATAATACATTACCCAACACAATAACAAGAAGAAGAACAAGAAATACACTGCATTTGTACATGTACTTTTATTACAACAAAAAAAAACAAACAAACAAATATTACATATAGTTATATATACAATACATGTTACAGTACGTACAGTACGTATACTGATGTTTAAATACAGTAATTAATTTTTGAAATTTAAGGTTTCCACCGCGTTGACCGGTGTTTGACCGCCGCGTTCCTCCGCAATTTACCACTGCGTTCCGCGGGGGAAACGGTTTCAGCCGCCGATTTATGTCCGCGGTGGTGAAAATTTTCTGTCAGCGGTAAACCTCATCCGCGAGGTCACGCGGGTTTTGCAAAAGCCGCGCTGAGCGTACTGTAGTGACTATCACCGAAAATCCAAAGTTGCACAATGCTGTGGCTATTTTTTCTCAGATAAATAAAGGTTTCATTTTTTCAAAAGTGTAAAATCATCTTGTTGTTTCTACCATAACTGACAAACGTTCAAAATCAAGCACGTGTCTACTGCACAGTTTTCTCAAATGTTCGACAAAATTATGCTACTTTTCAAATACAGGCTTTGTTATGTAATGAATCTTGTAAAGAACGATACTACTGTATTTTAGAATAACGTGATGCAAAACATAATTCCAGGTAAAGTAACATCGAGCAAGAATACTCAGGTAAATAAAACACCAAAATAAAGTGCCTTTTTATTTTTAATTTACCTATAACCTAATCAACACAACGCAATTATACAAATTATCTCTTACATTAACCAATATATATTCCTGTTACTGCTAAAGATTGAATGTATATTCAAATACAACGATTTCTAATATATAATTATGTAGCAGACTTTCGTTACTCAATCATTGTTACTTTTGATCAATAGTGTTAGCAATAACAGCCGCGTGCATTTGCTCTTTGAAATAAACGCGTATGAAATTTTTATAGTTCCGAGTAATCATCTGTCAATTATATAGATTAATTGGATACATTAAGGCATCATTGGCGTCATTGGAAAATCCCAGTATATGAATATTTGATTAGGAATTTTCAATAATGTGAAAGCATTTGCTATGAAAAAATATGTCTCTGAGCATAGAGTTCGTTTAAGAATATAGTTAGAGCTGCCTTTTAATGCATCTATGCTTTATCTAAATAATGATGATGATTTTTCTCTTTTTTTTCATTGGTCATTTCAAGCAAATAAACGATGCTTTTTATTGCTGGTAAAGGAACATCGGTTTTATACTGCACATTTCAAACGCAAATGCATTTAAAAATATATATGAGTACATTTTTTTCTGCTGTTCTGTCATAATTCTTAATTAATATGAAAACATAACTTTAATTTTATTTCAGCGACGTATAATAAAAACGTTCTAACTAAAAAATCAGCCAATATATTAAGGTTGAAATAACAAGTCAGCTTTAAATACTGGAGAAGTACGAAAAAAAAATGGTAGTATACTCACTTTTTTGATATTGTAAATATAATAAAATATCAATGTATTTACCACTGTGTTTTAAAGAGATTCGTAAATAAATTCAAAATATTTTAACAGTACAATCATAAAGTGATAACATATAAAATACAGTAAAACATAAATGTTGAGAGAAAAAAAATAATTTGGATTAATTCTACACTTAAAGTTTTGTTTTATCTACAGAAACTGTTCTGCTTTGTGAAATTTGTATGGTAAAAAATGACAGGTAATGACCAAAGTACAGGTAGGACACCTGTTTGATAATGTGTCACTCTGTACTCCCCACATAATTACGTATGTCTTTCTTAAATTAATGCTTCCAGCTTGATTATCATGGGCAATTTAAGTGATTACGCTCATTTTTTTCACTATAAAGTTATTCTAAAATACTTATATATAATAAATTTGAATATAAATTTCAATAAAGATTGAATATTATAATAAAATAGACCAATAGATAATAATAGATAATGACTAACATGAAGGATAAAATATAAAACCTGCCTAAGATATAACCAAGTCTGAGCTCCTTTTTTAGTTTGAATGTTACCGTAAAATTCAGAAGCATTTTCTAGATCACGAGTGTTATTAATTACTTAGATGACATTGATTTTATCAAATTAAACAAATATGTCAAACTGTAAAGTTATTTTGAGTTCTACCTGAATAGACCACGTTGGCATAGTGTCACTTTAATACAGTCTGCATTGTTGGAAAATATTGTGAATTGGGCATGGGTGCGATGATTAAAAGGACCGGTGTCATACAATTGCTTTCAATTCTACATATGTACGTGTAAATAACTGTACCACAGACTGGTTCAACGTTGATATTGGTCTAAAACAGGGATGTCTCCTATCTACGACGGCCTTCAACATGTACATAAATGACTTGAGTGTAAAGCTTGATCATATGAATATAGGAATAAAAGTCGATGGAAAAAAATAGATGTCACCTATTATACGCCGATGATTTGGTCCTTATTGCTGAAAATGAAATAGAACTTCAATCGCTTATGAATGACCTTGCAAATTGGTGTATTGAGAACAGAATGTGTGTAAACATTGACAAAACTAAAGTCATGCATTTCCGTAATCCATCCATCCAGAAAACAGAGTATAATTTTACCTTAAATTGCAACGAAATAGACTGTGTAGCGCAATATAAATATCTCGGATTGATGCTTAATGAAACTTTAGATTACGCCAAAATAGCAAAATACGTTGCTCAATCAGCTACTCGTGCTCTCGGTCTAATTATCAGTAAATTCAAACTCATGGGTGGAATGCCGTATGCAGTTTATACTAAATTATACGACAGTATTGTGTGGCCAGTGATCAGTTACGGAGCAGCAATATGCAGGGCTGGGAATCAAAACTGCGTCGTATCCTACAAAATGTAAACAAACGCCGCCATCTTGGAACGAAAAACGTATGTTTTTGTTTATAACTCTTTTTGTTGGAAATGACTGAAAACAAGATATATGTATTAACACGCTACACTATTTTCCGCTTCGTTCGTTATATGTTGCTTGCACAACTATTTTGTAAAACAAAAGTTATAGCGAACTTGCAACTCGAAGCGAGGCAGAATTTTTATGACAATGTGTGGATACGACGCAGTTCATATTGCTTTATCTATCGTTTTTTCCTTCAAATCAATTATATATTTGTTTCAGAGTTCACCATAAACATCGAAATATAATTTTGCATCATTTACTAAAATTTTATTAAAAAGAGATGTTTATTTTCTAAGAAAATAATGATTTTTACGAAATGATACGACGCAGTTGAAAATAAAATATGATACGACGCAGTTGTATTTTTGGCAGTCTTTTCAACAGGGATAAGTTTGGCAATATGTTTCTATTTTATGGAATAATCACTTGCGCTAGATAAAAACCCAGATCATTTGCGGTGTAAAGCAATGTTCTGTTGATTATTTAGAATACAATGTGTCATATCCAATATAACATTTAATTTGAAAGTTTACATTGCGGAAGCTACTTTTCAGTTAAACATGAACATGTTACCTTATTGATCATAATATCTGAAATAATTTCTTATATTTTCCTGTATGTTAAATATTATCCCTAACTTTTTTCGCAAAAAAAAAATGTAGAAATCTATTAACTTAAAGCTACGCTTTAAGTTAACTGTGGTTCTGCATGTTCTGGGTATTGACTGCTTTTTTGTGGTTTCTTTTCAAACTTTCACTCTACACATTAGCTTTACTAGGGGCGAGGACCTCAGGTGCGCCTCTGTGCATTATTTCAGGCAAAATGTTGTACCTGCAGAGAACCGTCGACATTTTGAAACTAGCTTGATAGGTTTTCCACACAAAAGAATAAAAAGTCCCTGGTGGTTTTCGAATTCATAGCAGTTCAGTTCAAGTGATTTGAATTCAGTAAACATAAACAGCTCGGCCTCGGTCGGACACACCTGTCTGATTTGTTTTTTCAACAAAATTTGTTAACGTCAGCTGTACAAATAAGCAGCTTTTTATTAACTTCTGACGTGAAGTTTTAAGATTATAAATATTTGAAATAATTATAAAGAGAATAAAATTTAAATTTCTTATTTCGGTATTAATAGCAGAGAAATTTTCAATGTAAACAGGGGGTAATCCTCTGTGAAGTCATTTTCTGAAAACTTTTGTTTAAGTTTTCAGGCAATTCATTATCAAATAAAAATCACACTTTAGTATGAAGGTATGTTAAGATGTCATGTCTCTAGTCTGTTGAAAATTCGATACGATAATCTGACATTTTCTGTTCAATATTGTGAAAACTTAATAATTCTTCAATACTGTTGAAAGATCATGTCTGCCTATATCTGTATCAAATTTATCGGTGCATAGCGTAAAATACCTTTGCAGAACGGACACCTTTTTTACAAAATAATTTGTAGTTGTATCATATGTAACTCGATTTTGAAAAGTTTTTGATGGAGAAGAATGATACTCAAGTGCAAGTATAGAAAATACATTCCGTAGACATTTCCTCATCGGCGATAAAGAAACGCAGGGGTAAAGTTCCGCGGCGCTGAACATAAAATGACTAAACGGAACGCATAACCTACTTGCAAAAATATATTGTAGCTTAACCATTTATAATATTATTTTAAAAATTTAATGTTCAGTTTCAAATAATAAAGCTCATCTGTCCTCGTCGATTATTAAGAAAATGAATACAATAAAACTGGCACGTAAAAGACAAAAGTAATAACGGAATTGACGGAAATTATTGCTCATTACAAGTAACAACGGTAGGCATGCAATTTGCGCATTCCCGATAGCGAGAGACCTTTCCAAAATTTGTATTTTTTTTTCTCTTTTTTTAAGAAAAATGTCATTCCTGATTAATACAGGGTCCAGTGGAGGTTACACTGGAATATTGAATTTTGTATCAAAAATAGTAATCACTCCCATTTCGAACTCACGTGAACAAGTTTATTAGCATGCTAAGGCAACAGTAGAACACGTTGTCATATGGGTGTGCGATCACGTGTTTCAATGTATATTGCATCTGATACAGCTTTTCGGAATTTGTAGATGATTATGATTAGTACTAAAATGCGACCGAAAAATGCAGCCTTAATAGAATTGTATTACATTTCCATTTTTATGAAACCAATGACAGACCTCTGCTTTTGACTTAAGTTGTTAACAAGAAATGTTGTAGGACGTTATTGGCATACCTATAGCACATAATTTAAATAGTTTAGCCAATATTCAGCCTGCAATGAAAATACAACTGCGTCGTATCATATTTTATTTTCAACTGCGTCGTATCATTTCGTAAAAATCATTATTTTCTTGGAAAATAAACATCTCTTTTAAATGAAAGTTTAGTAAATGATGCAAAATTATGTTTTGACGTTCATGGTGAACTCTGAAAACGCGTATATAATTGATTTGAAGGGAAAACGATAGATAAAGCAATATGAACTGCGTCGTATCCACACATTTTCATAAAAATTCTGCCCCGCTTCGAGTTGCAAGTTCGCTATAACTTTTGTTTTACAAAATAGTTGTGCAAGCAACATATACCGAACGAAGCGGAAAATAGTGTAGCGTGTTAATACATATATCTTGTTTTCAGTCATTTCCAACAAAAAGAGTTATAAACAAAAACATACATTTTTCGCTCCAAGATGGCGGCGTTTGTTTACATTTTGTAGGATACGACGCAGTTTTGATTCCCAGCCCTGAATATGGGGAACCCGAGAATACTCAGCGATAAACGCAGTTCACCATCGTGCCTGCAGATTCATCCTTGGTGTAGGCAAATATAATCCGAACGACGCAGTTACAGGCGACATGGGATGGCTCCCCCCTCGGATAAGACAATGGCGATCTACACTCGGACATTGGTTTAGGTTAAATAATATGCCATCTTCAAGACTTAATAATCATGTATTTAAATGGTCATATAGTATACGAAACAAAATGAAAAATTGGTGCTATGATATAGATACAATTACACAAAAGTGTCTTGATAAATCTTTAATATTAAACAGATACTATAGCCAGTCTGAGAGATCAAATTTTATGAACTCATTGCAAGACAAACTGTTTCTGGATTTCAAAAATGATTGGTCATCGAGAATAAATTCAACTTCTGGTGTTAGTGGACGAACAAAAGGCAACAAACTAAGACAATATAAACTATTCAAGAAAGAATATAAAACTGAACACTATGTACAGTCTGAAATAATAAAAAGACATTATAGGGCCGCATTATCTAAATTTAGATGTGGAGTTGCTCCTCTAAAAATCGAGACTGGTCGCTATGAGGCTTTACCAATTAATGAGAGAATATGTTTTAATTGTAGTAATAGCATTGAACATGTCCTTGTTAAATATCCACTTTATTCGCAAATAAGAGAGGCGCTTTATATCGACATATGTAAAACTAATGACAGATTTCTAATGTATAGTGATAATGAGAAATTCATATATTTGCTACCAAATGAAAATATTGTAAAATATTCTGCCAAAGCCTGCTTTGATATATTATGTGTTAGGCGCAATTTATTATATAATGGCTAATGTTTACTCTGTACATATGTATCATAGTCAAAGTCAGAATAATAGTTAGTATGCGTTTGTTTTTATATGTGTAATATAATTTTTATTGCCACCATATGTTTCAGCTTTTAACAATATTTTAGTATCTTAATATTATTTTTAAATGTGTTTTTATTGATGACCATGTTCTTAGTCTCTCATAACTCTTTTAGAGTGGTTTTGTGCAGGTATTTCATTTATAACTTTGTTATATTTGTTAATGTATGTACAAAAGTGAGACTTAAATAAACAAATTGACTTGACTTGATGTCAGAATAATCACAGTTTCACTGTAGATAGTTTTTTTTTAAAACGAGTCAGCGATACACTGAAGTGTATCATATTTCAATGTACAGTTTCATTTATAAACCTGTTGCTGGGAGTATAAAATATGTATACATGTTTAAATGTCAAATCGTTTCAGCTAGCAAATATGCGCGTTTAGAGAGAGATTTTACATCAGTTAGGAGACACACGCTTATAGTGTGAGGGGTTATTTTTTTATTGGGAAGAGAATTTTGTTGTTTTGAAGAGAATTTTGTTGTTTTGAAGTCAGTTTTGTTGGTTTGTTGAAGTGGTTGAATATAATTGTGGTAATCTTAATTGAGCAGGGTTTATTGGTTGTAATTTGTTGTTTTGGTTGTTGAGTTATATCTGTTTGTGAAGATATAATTGATTGATATTGGTTGAATGTTTGGTATTATATCAAGATGATATTAGTTGCTGCTTTGTTTTGAGGATATATGTAAATATTGGGTGCTTTAGTTTAGTTTGCTTCTCTGATGCTGATTAGTTTGTGTGAAGTTAATATTGTTGGATGAATGTTTGTGGTTTATATTGTATCTTAGAGTTGTAAAAATATTCATTTTTGTGTTCTTCATTGTGTGGTGATTTTATTGTTTTGTTTGATCATAAGTTGTTTAGAGCTTGGGCTCGCCAGGTGTCCTGTTTCGCATAAAAGACGTATACGTGAAAAGATATTTCGTATAAGTGGCTGATAAATGATGTGTGTTTGTTTTGGGTGTAGATAATGATCAGAGTTCTGTGTTTTGGGTGTAAATAATAATCAGAGTTTGTTGTTTACATGTATATATTGATTTGAGATAGAAAAAGATAAAAATACCTAAAAAAAGATAGTGTTAACTAAACAATTACATGCTAGTTTTCCAACTGAGAATATTTCACTTTTATGTCAGGCGGTGCTGCCCAGCCTCCATATCTTGGAAATTGGTTCTAGTATTTATTACTAAATCTTTTCTTAGATTAAATAACATCAAGGCAGACATTTTCTCCTGACACTTGACTATAGATTTTGTAACAGCCGTCATTTAAATAAAAACCAAACCCTAAAGAACAGTGTCTCTTATTCTTTAAATCTTGCAAGAAAATCATCAATTTTGCGACAAAGCCAAATCATTTTCCTAACAAAACAGTAGTCAATGTAAGTACGCACGCAATATCCTAAATTTGTATCATAGTTTGGAGACCTTTCTGTTGAAAATGTGTCAGGGTTAAATCGTATACATATACATGCACAGTGCGTTAACTGGAGTGCGGGTATTAGTTACCCGCACTCCAGAGCATGCCCATTGATTGGATCATTTTTGCTGGGGTTTACATATTGTGACGGCAGAGAAAGGGAAAGCGACAGAAATGTCACATTCAGATGTTCGTTCATTGGTTCATTTTTGCCGGGGTTTCATATTGTGACAACAGGGAACGTGCTTTTATGTTTGACTATGATACAAAAGAGAAAGAACACCAAAACACTCGGCAATCTGATTAATACTCGGGGGCTACGCCCCCTCGTACAAATCAGATAGCCTCGTGTTTCGGTGCTCTTTCTATTACAAAACTGAACCATGGGAATACTAGATTATCATTAGTGAAAACAAAATATTTTCGCTTCATTTCAAGTTCACAGGAAATATGACAATATCTGTGAAGTATATTCAGTGTTATTCAGTGTTTATAATAGCAAATACGAATAGCTATGTATTATAAAATATAGTTGCCACATCAATATATCCGCTGACCTGAACAAATATTTAACAATTAAGTGTTTGGAATTATTTTTTCCCATAGAAATGCAATATTTCAAATGACTCGTAGTAATACATCGGCTAGATTTTATAAGTTAAGCTGTGCCGTTCATGACACATTTTATTTTGCAAGTGCTACTAACAAACAATAATCTTTACAAAATGCTAAAAATGGAAAACTTTAAGTTTGGCAAAAGATAAGTAAAATTAAAATATTACAGGCTCTGTTTGATTATGATAAAAATATCATCTTAATCTATAGATTTGCATGTAATGTTACAATTGGTCCTTATATTAATCGAGTAAATGTTGTTATAAGATTGGATTATTTGCAAAATATTGATCGTTATATCACGGCAAATGCACTATTTACTGCATCAATTATGATACGTATATAAACTAAATGGAACTTAATTTCAAATAACCTGTTTAAATGTTAAATAAATAAATAAAAGAATGATAGATAGATAAAATAGAAAAGTTTACAAATAAATAAAGGAATTTATTAAATAATTTAATAATTAATTAATTAATTAAATGAATAATAAATAAATACATTTATACAAAAAATATTTCTAAATTAATTAATTATTTAATCAATATACAAATAAATGAATAAAATAAATAAATAAAAAAGGAAATACATGTAAATAAATAAATAAATAAATAAATAAATGAAGTCGTCCAACATAGTAGTATTCAAAACGTTGCAGGCTTGGTTTACTTGAGTCTTTTATGGGCGATAGTGGTATTTGCATGCTTGGTACCATCTACGCCTCCTTGTAAAAACTTCACTCTACCATTCCATAAACAGCATAAAATAATGATACAATTAAAATAATCCTCGCCAATATCGATTTTGATATTTCTTCTTTAATTTACAATAGTAACTTTGTCTTTCATTCATAAATATTAGAATATTTACTACGAAAAGAATCGCCTCAATCGAGGAAATAACGGTAAAAGTTTCGTAAGCTCTACTACAGCGTAACAAATTGGTTCTCTCATTGGCTGTTAAGATATATCTAGAATTTCTCGGGATGTTAAACTAGCTTTCTGTATCATTTTGTTTCCAAAACATGTTCACGTGTGTGGCTTTCCATAATATTCGTTTAACTGTAGAATCTAAAAAATGGAAGGATTCATTTCCAGAATACATTTACCATCAGATATCAATTGGATACATTTTAGAATTGGATTAAATGGACAAATTAATAAAAGATGAAATGGACAAATTAATAATAGATGAAATGGACAAATTAATAATACGCGCAAAATGGCATAATTTAATATGTCAGAGGTTCAGTGCTGTTTGGATTTAAATTTATTCCGATTTAATTCAATGTTAAAACTTTCAAATATTTCATACATGGAGAGGATGATATCAAAGTCAAACATCTCAAATGTTGCCAAATTTAAAATTTCAGGCTGATATTTTTTTGGTTTAGGGCCTCCCACCAGACCTTACTCCCATTTTAAATTTCCCTTATCCACGGATTATTTTATAATTTTTATGATACAAAAAATTTCCCTTTAAAAAACTCTCATCTTTAAAAGATTAACTTAAATTTTCCGAAACATAAATTTTTTCAACTCTTTTTTTCCTGACACTCGGCTCAGGGATCTGGTTTTGGGATGATTTTTAATGCCGTTAAAATATAAGGGACGGGTTGGGTAGGGATTTACGAAATTTTTTCCCCGGAAATTTTAAAACATTTTTGCTTTTTTTAAAACATTTGGGGGACGTCATCTGTTTTACTTTCTATTTTCCCATTTTAGCATCCAAAACATACGAAGGGTACATGCACTTTTTTTAAAAACTTTGGGCTTATGGAAAAAATTTTCAAAAAAAAATCAATAAAAATATTTTTTTTTAAATTTTAATTTTAATTATTTTTTTGGAATTTCATTCTACCCTGGTACCGAAGCAGGAATTGTTTAATTGGGGTTAAATTGTTTTTATTCATCTGAAAATTCATTTGTACTTGTTTGGTTTTACTATGCAGTCTTTTATTTCTTGATTTTTTTTTCCTTTACCAGGTTACTGTTTATTTTTTAATTTTCGTTTTTTTAACCCTTTAAAGGTTTCAAATAAAGCCCGAAGGAATATATTTTAAATTTAAAGACGCCTTTAAATTCACCGGAAGGCATCACAACATCCCTTGGAACAATTTGTTCAAACCCCGGTTTGTTTCTTTTTTTGGGGTTTTCCTTTTTTATTAGTCAAGTATTTATCGGTTTTTATCAAGTAAAAAGGGTTCCTTTTCACACTTAAATTTATTGTCCCTTTTGGATATTTTTTTTCAAAATTTCCGTTTACTTTACTTTTTTCCTCGGGGGTTTAAATCTTTGGTTTTGGAAAAAAAGCTAAAAAAAAACTTTTTTAAAAATTCCCTGAAATATATTTTAAATTTAGTTTTAAAACCCATGAATTTTTTTTTTTAATTTATATTTTCTTTTAAATTTTAAAATACAATATTAAAAACAAAATTCTAGATGTTCATTTAAAAAAGGGAAAAACGTTGCACAAAACTTTTCCATTTAATAAAAAATCAGTAATTTTTTTGTATGGGTAAATGGGGTCTCTTAGAATATTGCATGTTTTTTTAAATTTTTCTTTTCAATTTTTTTGCATTTTTTTTCCGCTTTTCATCTTTTTTATTTATCTACTTCTGATACCTTGGGGTGGCTTTAAGGTTTCAAGTGTTTTTTTGTTGAAATAAAATTTTTATTACTTTTATGCAAAATTTTTTAATTTTTTTTATTTTACGATTTGCCTAGATCTTTATAAAAGTTATTTATATTTTGAATAAAATCAATCGAATATTACAGACGACATCGCAGTTATTGTAAAATATATATATTTTATATTTTTCTTATAGTTTTGCTTAAATCATGCGTAAATTTGAATGCCAAACTTAAGTACATTAAAAGTTTGTGAATGCGCAGTTCCCTGAAAACAATGACACCCCCCAGCACCAGCTTTAGCGGTCTTTCACCATAAACACTAAAAATACAAGATTTTTATATTCTGGGTGATCAGAAAAATAAATGAAAACAGTTAGAGAAGTAAGAGTTTATATTCCAACACATTAAGTGTTAATGATTGAATACCGCTAAAGCCGGTGCTAGAGGGCTTGAGGAATGTTGTACCTTTCAGTATCCCTTACGAACACTAAAATCAAAGCGAGTCTGCAATGTTCATGTAAGTTTCATAAAATCCTAATAAATCAAAATACAAAAAGTCAAAAAGTACAATTTTAACAAATTACATTCGTATTGCAATAGTGTCATAAAAAAGTTTGAAAAGTATTTTTGGCCAACAGTTTTGCTCAAATAGATTTTGTTTTCATGTACAGTTAATCGTGTATCTGTCATGACTGGCATTAAGCATGTTAAACTTCGTATTTAATCATTATATGTTTACTTCATCGATGCAAATTATTCCTTATTTACTATAATTATTATCTTTTTTAAGCGTTTCAAACGATGGTGTAAACACGCCTTCTAAAAACCTACTTCACCGCCCCTCGTATTTGATGTTCTCAGATGTTCATTTCAACAGATCTTCTGTTTGTAATTACAAGCTAAAAATAAACAACCATTGAACTCGTTTGTAAAGACTAATCAGTTTTTTTCTTTGAGAAGATATGGTTCATTTTCATCTGGTATAACGAGTTTACAAGAGGTACATATGTTCCACACTTGCTTTCATAACGTATAAAGTTCACATTATATACCGGAAAAGACTGTTCAAGACGGGAAGAAACTCAAGCACCCTTTTTGTATGTTACCTGATTTTTAGAATTGTCTTCTGACATTTTCTTCTGTGATATGCAGACATCATAATCACTGTTCACCTTTCAAAATTCCATTTTGTTTAGTACCGCATTTTTTGACTTGGTGACTATACACCACATTTTTATGGCACGAACGAAAAATGTGGGTCGGACCGAGCCTGCGCATTTTCAATATTGTCGCTTTTGGTGCCCTTTGGCGATTTTCTTTTTCTCTGTTTTATTTTCATTTAGTCTAAAAAACATAAAAGCTAAGATTAAGCAGTTTTTAAAAAAAACTATTTTGTGTTCAAAATTATAATAACCCTAATTTACTTTTTTTTATTCCGATCGAGACATAATCGCAAAAACATCTACCCCATGCTATTTCTTCATGTCCACGTGTCAGTGTGAAGGAGAACGCTGGATATTTTAAAAGTAATTTAAAATAATATAAAGCAACTTTAAATACTGAAATTATCGTTTACAAAGATAAATTTATAAAACGTTTTCCCACCAAATAAGACCAAATACAACATCACATTGTTTAAACAAGTAAAGTTGAGTTAACAAGAACTGTCCCAAGTCTGTTTGAAAGGTGAAACCATTAAATACCCCTTATTTTTATATATTTTATAACAAAAAGGTGAAAGTATAAAAGATATTTTAAAAGATGTTTTTAGATTTTTCTTTGGCATTACAGGAAGTGAAATAATTTTCAAAGTTTATCTACCATTTAATCTAGGTCTAATGACACTAAAATGAAATGTTTTTATGTTGTTTTTTTTTATTATCTTTTGTATAGTTTACCAGGGATCTCTGTCAGAATAAAAAATATGTTTCAGGTTTTCAGACCTTAGTGGAGTTCTTAGATACCGTGAAGGTTAAGCTGTAAACTGTTTACATTTCAAAATTCCATTTTGTTTAGTACGGCATTTTTTACTTGACCATACACCACATTTTTGGAATGGCACGAACGACGCGTGGGTCGGACCGAGGCTGCAGCGTTTTCGATTTTGTCGTTTGGGTGTTGGCCTCAACAGCAATGCTATCTCAGAAGTTCTGTGAACGTTGATTTCCCTTGTTGACTTTTATTCTCATATCTCATGCTATGATAACATATGAATTAATGTAAAATACATTTTATTATATTTCTTTATCTCAAATAAAACATTTTCCGATGAATATTGCAAACAATAGACTTAAAAAAAACCCATATTTTTGTATTTACTTCAAAATGATAGTAGTAATAAAATAAAATATAGACGATATCTGCAGTCTTCTTGTACAAAGGCCTTTATTCGTGTTGGAAGTATATATTTATTCAAACGGTTTTTACAAATGGTTTTGTAAGATTGCAAAATAATATATAGTTATAAAAAAGGAGAAGAACGATATGTTGTCACGAATGAACAAACAATTCACCATTTTAATTGTTTGGATATTGTTTTGCATTTAATAATGGATTTATGAACCGTCTGTTAATTTAAATATGTAGAATAATAAAGTAAAATCCTCAAAGTTATATATAATCATTATTATGTATAATAATCAAATGTTCCTTCAAATTCGAAAATAATGTTGTTCACTGACTTCCGTGTTGTTATATTTTCTGGTCTTTCTGGATCCTTATTTGATTCCAACACTTTTAATGTTGAAAATTGAGTACCGCTCAAGTCGGTGCAAAGGTGTGTAAGAGATGTTGCACTATTTCATTTTTTTTTCATTATTCAATATGTACAATCAAACCGAGTCTGTAATTTTCATGTCATTTTGTTGTTATTTATGCTTCCGCGGGATCACACTTTTCCAGACTGTTTTGACATTTAACACATAATCGTATATTCAAGAAGTTGTTCGAAAACTGGAAAAGAGTAAATGGTTTAGATTCTATTACGAACTGTGGGTAAGTTAAAATAAAACACCTGGAAACAGGAGATACACGGGAAGCAGTAAAAAAACAATACTATATGAAAATGGCTCCTGTTCATAGCAGTATCGATAATATTTCTTTAAACCTTAGTGTCATTCAAAGACTAACGTGGAGCTGTATGTTAGTGTATCTACATCAGAGGAATAGAAAGTCAAAGTCAAAGTCAAATAGTTTATTGGCATAAACATTTTACACGTTCATCGCCAAGTTATATGAATGGCGGTTTATAATTTAACATAAAACATTGCATATACAATTACAAATTTTGTAATAAATACATGTACAAAACGTATTTAAGTACAGAAAAGTATGGTGATGGATTTAACATAGCTATATAATTACAGGCAAATAACAGTGAAACACAAAGAACAACATTGATTTTCAAATTAATATTGTTTGTAAATAAAGAAGAAAATATTAACAGAAAACTAGACAGTATTTCTTTTTTCAAATGATAAGTGAATATATTTAGCTAATTTTATAATAACGTTTTTAGAAGAAGCAGTCATTATACTTTTAAATTTGTTTATATTTGGCCAAGTATAATAGTATCTTGGTAAATAAAGTGCTCTTAAATCAGAATAATATGAATAAATAATACCAATTTTGCATATTTTGATCTTTAATACGTTGTATAATACTATTTAAATACTAAGTTTGGATCCCACAAATATTGTAAACCAAGCGAATTTTACAAACGTTTTACATTTAATGTCCAGGCATTGACTAAATTATCATTCTGGTCTTTTAAATACATAATTTTATACATAAGTGTACCTAGGGTTTTCCTAATTCTAGACCAAAATTTTATTATTCTGATATTACGAATGACTGATAATGGAAATTTACCCAATTCTCCATAAACGGCAATATTTGTTGTTTGTTGACGAACTCCTAAAATCTGTTTTAGGAACTTAAGATAAACGCGCTCTATGTCTGGGCTATTATGAAAACCCCAGATTTCACATCCGTATGTCAATATTGGTAAAACCATTGATTCAAAAAGTTTAATTTTTTCAGTAACATCAAGATTAACTACATCAAAAAGAGAATTCAGTGAATACAATGCCTTTGTCGCTTGATGGGACAATACCTTTTGAGTTTGATAGTAGCTTCCATTTGCTGATAATGTGACACCTAAATATGTAAATTTTTGTACAACCTTAATTTTTTCATTATTATAAAAGAACTCAACATTATCATTCCTGTTACCGGTTTTAAAAACCATTGTCTTATCAACATTAACAGTAAGTCCCCATTCAGTACAGTATTGGTTTAATTTGTTAAGAAGTAATTGTAAACCTTCCTGTGTATAAGAAAATAAAACAGTATCATCGGCAAATAATAACAAAAATATCTGCAATTCATCTAGAGTAAAAACATCAATTGCTTCATTCTCCATAAAATCATTCATATCATTGACGAAAAATATAAATAGAAGAGGAGAAAGGGGTTCTCCCTGTTTAACGCCCATATAGCTATCAAAATAATCAGTTAGTGATAGAAATGATCATGATTACATATACTAGAGGAATGACAGCAGACAGGGAACTTAGACATAGCCAAAACAGGTAACTCTGATGGTCACCAAATAAAATATTAAAAGCGGATAGGGTTGGCAGAGATCAATGTAAAGCTTTGTTCAATTCCTTTCGTATTAGATCTGCCTCATGAGGAATTTAACATTCTAAAGTAATAATTGTCATCAGGAATTATCTCTTCCGTAAGTAAGTGATAAGATTTTAAAACAATTGGTATTAAAGTAGGGATTAAGGGTGATCCTTCGGAAGCATAAATCACAACATAATTACATGAAAATTTAAGACTCACTTTTGAGTCTATACATGAGGAATAAGGAGTATGTGCAACAAACCTCTCGCCCCTAGAACCAATTTGAGCGGTACTCAATTTTTCACACTTAAAAGTGCTGGAATCAATGATCCCGAAGAACCAGAAAAAAATATTTCAACACTGATTTCAAACAAAATAGTACACATAAACATTAAACAGTACATACATCCAGTTAAAATAAACAAGATCAACAAGGAAGGGCGGCGTTCAATGAACGCAATCCCCTACAAAATACTTTAAACCCCCACAACCCCCGCAACCTCCACACAGTATTGCAAAAAGTTAATTTTGAAATAAAATGCAACATGTCAAATACAACCCTAAGTATAACTTTAAAGGTTACCATAATATCACCATAAGCATATTATCATATTACAAAGTATTAACATGTATATTGTTAAATGTTCCGTAAAATACTAGTGTGTATATATGCTTTAAAATGTATCATTTTCACTATTGTGTTTGAATTTTTTTTAATATGATTTCTGCATAAAACATAAAACACCACGTGATATGATAAAATGCCGCTTAAAATTAAAATGGGTAAAAGCAACAGTGTCTCATATTTCTCCAATCTTGCGAGAAATATCATCAATTATACTACACAGCAAAACATTTTCCTAACAAAACAAAACAGTTCATTAACGTCCTCACGCAATATTCAAAATAAAACGGTACAATGGGAATTCTTTGTTATCGTTATTTAAAACCAAATAGTTTTACTTAATTTTATATTCACACAGGTGACATTGTTGATATCAAGAATTATTTCCGCGTCTATAATAGCGAATAATAAAATGTGCTAGGTGGCGTGAAAGATATTTGTGATTTTGTTTTCGGTTTATCAAAGTGATCTACCCATTTCGAGATTTTTACACTGGAAACCGATTATTTCGATTTTAATGTTTTGATGTTTTGTATCATTGCCAAAAGTCAACGTTTGTTTTATCTGTCGTTTAAGCGGAAAAAAACAAACACAATCCCCGAGCATTTAAACACCAATACAAGACTTCACCTCCACTTTGACTAGCAAGTGCAGTGGACGCTTTTATATATTGAATCTAGTAACGAAATGAATTGTTAATCTTTAAAATTGATTTTTAAACCATTCCCATAACAATATGTAAACGGTCAATAAAAATGTTTTTTATGTTATTACACAAATGGACATCTGTCTTAATTATTAATGTTGTTTTAAACTATTTCAACATTACAGAAGCCCCATCTGCATTTAATAATTAGGGGGCGGTTCAAGCCGGGGGATAGGGTCTGACCGCCAAGTGTGTGTATGGTCAAACTTTTGTATTCCATGCCTTTGTCGTTTTTTTGTTAAGACTCATGATTTTTCCTTTTAAAGTTTAAGTCCTTGTTTTAATAAAGCAGTTTCAAAAAATATGTAGCCGTTGTTATTGATTATTGAAATATTTGCAAATGAAACGTTATTATTGCAAATCTTTCAAATAATGGAACACATGCTTAAATACCTTATATATTTGTAAAGGTAACCAAACTTAAAGTTGGACTAAGATGGTTTACATTAATATAGTTTTTTTAGTTGAAACATTAATAAGAATCCATGCACATTGAATATTTCCGGCTTCTGTAAAATTAAAAGAGCACTGTCTTTAAAAGTTAATGCATAATACCATTTGATGATATAAATTTTTGAAATGATTTGTTAACAAAAATGCTGTTTGTGATCAATCGTCATATGCAAAACATGTATGCAATTCTTCAAAATTAGGTGCTTTTTCAATTATTTCTAAACAGATCTGAATATCTATTCCAAGTCTATTTCATTTATAAATCTGATTCCAGTTCTTTAAAGTGAGTGAGTAAAATGAACATTATCATATAACGTTGCAATTAGCTCAACACTTACAGGAAAATGTTTAGGTTTTGATACAAAGAGAGCCGTGAAACTATTTTCCTTAATTATTATATATTTTTACATTTTCAACATGTGTAATATTTTGATATCATTTTCACGTCGTGGCTTTATGGAGTTTGTATTTTACATACAAATAGATACCAAGTTATAAAAATATATAATAAAACCACGTAAAATATCAATGTTTAAGTTTTAGAATCCCTTTGTATGCACATTAAATAATTGCATATTTTTTACAATAAGTGTGAAGTCCTCTTTTATCTAAAAGTGGAATATAAAGCATCCGTAATACATTATATCAAACAAGTTTGTTGTCAATAATGCGGCATAATTATTTCCTTACATTCTAAAATAACTATCTTACCAGGTTGAAAACGACATTCTAATCCGAATAACTTATTTTAACACAGTCATATAAAATAAATAATTTCAGTATAATATATCTTTATATCTTTATTATAAATATTTATGATTTCGTGTTTACTGATACAAAAATGTTGGTTATACAACATTATTTAAAATGCAAAAGCAATTGCTTCTTACTAGACTAGTTGGAATTTTAAACACCAAATAAATCTGGCAATGCGAGATTCCTCAGGAGCAATGAAAAAAAAACAACAACAACAAGAACAAACAAACAGATGACATTTGCAGATTCGGTTATATTTATTCTGTTCTTGGGGCGTCCGTGGCCGAGTGGTTAAGGTCGTTGACTTCAAACCACTTGCCCCTTAATTCTGTCATGTGAGGAAGCTATTCAGCTAGCTTACGCAACGTCGATGGTCCTACTCACGTACCCGTTCGTATTAAAAATAATCACACTGGATCAGTGTTGATAAATAAGAGTTGTAATCAAAACATAAAGAAATATTATTCTTTTCCAAATAACATAATGACTTTCCTATCTCAAGTAAAGTTATACAGAAACCAGAATAAACATTACAACCTCAGTGTTATATTTTTCTGTCTCTCAGGTACATTGATTCCAGCACTTGAAAATTGAGTACCACTCAAGCCGGGGCTAGGGGCGTAAGGAATGTCTTTGTCATTATCCGTCCTGTACAGACTTAACCAAACAGAGTATGCAGTTTTCATATAACGTTGTTGTGATTAATGTTTCCGAGGGAATCACCTTTTTTTCCAGATATTTTTACATAAACTCTATCATTATAGGTATCCAGTGTTTTCTTGCGTCTCAGCCAATCCATTAGCGTATGTTTGTTATTGTACACTTGTATGAATATTATTGTTGTTAAGCATATTATTTAACCATCTGTCTACCTAATATTAACAATAAATGTAAATACTATCAATATTTTCACTGAATTGATTTGACTTTAATGTATCGGAATTTGTTATTTTAATTTACACGTGATTTAATGGAAAAAAAAACATGTTTCAGGTTATAGCATTCTGCTGATCTATTTTCAATATATAGTTTACATGTAAAGAAAAATTCCAAGCATAAATTGTGATATAAAGTAAAAGTAAAATGCGTTTACATTAACGTTTAGGTCGTGTTACAAACGCAACCAAAAAGAATGTAGATGTGTAATTACGAGAGTTTTGGAAAAAGACATGAAGTACTTGCGACTGTTTGGAGTGAACATTGTTTAAGAAATAATAAACTGTGATTTTATTGCTGTTTTTGGAGTTTCGGATGCGGGGTAATTATATAGGAATGAACAATCAATAAACTTGCCGTACATTAATAATTTAGCTAAAGGCCAATAGTCACATTTTTTTAAAGTGGTTTACGTCACATTGTATAATGATTACGTCACATTGTCTAAATATAAGAACGTCAAACAGTATTTCTATAAGCATACTTAATAACACACACTTTCGGTTCTTCTATGTTCAATAGGGAAAAATGCGGGTCGTGTTAGAATGTAGATTAATGTACGATTGGAGTACAAATGCGTAGGAATACAATCACCAAGGCCAATAGGTCTGAGTGATTACTTACAAAGCATTTGTACGAGAAACTGCCACAGTCTGTGCATAATTATATTAAAATGCACGAAAAAATAATACCTATTTCCATTCTTACATGCTAATAAAAGGGAGTTGATAAAAATATGTTGAAGTAAACTGAGCGTAGAAGTATTTTTTCTGACGTCATTTAGTTTATAAACGTCGTATATGACGTACCAAGACGTGCAAGCATTCTTTTGTTATGCTGTACATATATCGTGCATAATTCACTCGAATTAAAATATGCAAATCATTTGTACTTTTGATAAATAGTAAATATTTAAAGTATATAACAAAAAGATTTATGTATACTTATAAATGAAATATTGAGAAATATAGAGCAATAAAATGCGTATTTTCATTTTCTGTATTTTCACTGTAAGAAATCATTTTTAACTGCAGTGAAACACATTTTCCGTATTTTCACTGGTGTCATGCTGGACAACTTTCTTCTAAATTATGCCAGTACACAAAATTAAACGGAAATTCTTTCAAATTGTAATGTCAAAATAAAAAATAAATGTATACATGTACAATTAAACAGAAAATTCAAGTTTTTGCTATAAATATAGGATATATTTGCATCTTGTGGTATGGAATTTATCATATTTCTTTCGAGGCTACGGCAACTCATGACATATTTATTTTCAAACCATACGATGTATATAAATCCTGTATTTAGAGAAAAAACTTGAATATCCTCTCTATATACATAATGATGGTTTTATTGCTTCATGTGCCATGGGAAATTAAATGTACTAATATAACATTCACTTTGGTAATTAACGTAATAAATTTGCTTAATCAACATAATTCTCTCTTATCTTCCAGAATAGATTATTTGTGAAGAACACTTAAGGAGATATATAAGACAATGCTTTAGACAATATTGACCTCCAAAACCAATCAATAACAAACTTCTTTAAACACGATAATATATTCATTTAATAACAAGATCGAGATATTTCATTCCTTAACAAAATAAAAATTCTAGATATAAACGTCATTAAACATAATTTTAGTTCAGTTGAGTCTCTCCGTCTACCCATTACCATAAGAAATTGCAAATATTTGCTTCACATAAGTGTTGATTTATCAAGAAAATACGAATGTAATCCAAGGAATAGTGAGAATAAAAACTATAAAAAGATATAACAAATACAACATATAATAGCTCACATTAACAAATTTAAATAGGTTAACAATACATCAATATTTTGAGACATTTAATTTGCTTAACCGCAGCTTGTAACGCGTCGTTAATGATATCTTCACTTTTTCTTGATTCTCGAGGTTCTCCTCACACTTTCATGTCCCCAGTTATCTGTTAAGATTAAACAAATCTTTATGTAAAATATGATTAATAGCTTATACTTATGAATCCGTTCTTGTTCAAATTCAGGTTACGACATTGTAATTGTAAACAATTAGCCTTTCCTACATGCATAAAGCTAATTTATAAAATAGAGAAATACAGAATCCCTAAAGAGAGCCAAACACGGCAAAACTGTAAAATGTTGCAGGCTCGGTTTGATTGAGCCTGTTCATAGACGGTACTGGAAAGTGCAAGCCACCGTCCACGCCCCCTAGCACCGGCTTAAGCAGAATTCAACATTTTAACACAAAAATGGTGAAATTTTGAATTAAGAAACATCCGCAGATGTGTTCATTTGGCGGTTATCATGGAACCTTTAATATGACACAGAAGTATCATTCCATGAAAAGCGGCGTATGGTCCCCAAGTAAAAGAATGCGTGTGCCCTAGGGCGGAACTAAATAAAATGGAAGTTTGAAAGGGGATCTGAGGTTATGAAGCCTACATATCACAGACAAGACGTCAAAAGACAAAATTAAAAAGCAGGCAACATATCCTTAGGGTGATTATACAGTATTCAAGTAGGAATACTGGAACCACCCAAGTTGAAAAAGGCCAAATACAAAATACTAAAAATACCACACAACAATAATATCATGCCGAACGATATTCAAGGATCGAAAATATAACACCATTGATTAAATGTACCGGGAGATTTTTTACAGCCGCCACACGGCACTAATAACACGGATGTTTGTTTGTTTTCGGTTTTACGTCACATCGACACAGAAAATGTCATATCGCGACGTTCCAGCTTTACTGGTGGAGGAAGACCTCAGGTGCCCTTTCGTGCATTATTTCAGGCAAGAACGGGCACCTGATTAGAACTACCGACGTTCCGTCAGCTAGTTGGATAGCTTCCTCACATGAAAGAATCCAAAGTCCTTGTCGGGATTCGAACTCACAGTGGTGAGGGGCAAGTGGTTTAAAGTCAACAACCTTTACACGGATGTGACAATGAAAACAGTTACAATGTACTGTTGATAAAAAGTGAAATATATGTTTTTAACTCAGTTTCGATTTTGTTTGTTCTAGCTATTTTTAAAGTTATTTGTAAAAAATATCTTTTACTTGGAATGTCTGATTCATTATATGCTTAACATATCACAGATATTTAATCAATAAGCTATTTTCCTTCAAAACATATCAAACAATGTCGATTTACCACATTAAAACATAGAAAAAAATGTTTTAACCAATTTTGAAAAATTGAATATCATACCTTTCCCCCTTTCACCTTTATATAGACTGAAACTTTATTCAGACTCGAGAATACCAAAGATCCTTTGTGGATAACGTCAAGTAGTTAGATAGCCTTACAAGGTCATGGGTGGCTAAGCTGTAGTCATGCTCCAAGACAGATGCAACACTTTTGAAATTAGATTTCTAAATTCTATGAACAGATATCATCTTGTTAACAAGACGACAATCCTTGAAATAATTACCGAGCTCTGTAAGATATTATATTAATAGTTATATAATAGACATAAACAAAATGTTTGTCTTAAACATACACAAACATTATGAAAAGTATATGTCGTGCTTTTGTTTTAAATTTAAGGCCCATTATGCCATTTTTATTATTCAAAGACTTTTTATTTTTGGTATCCTGTAAAAGTTTCCAACAATTACTCATTTGCCATTTAGATAAACCATATTTGCTTCTTTCTCTGTTTGAAATTGGTATACATATAGTGAAGTACTATTTTGTGTGGAAGTCAAAATATTACTTTGTTTACATTTTGCTACCTTTACAACAAATTGCTACTTTCGCCGGTATTTAACATGTAACATGCTCTGAATCCATTATTAAAACATTATTAAACACATGCTTGCTATTTTTAATGAATAAAAAATGATGTTTATAATCTCGATGTAATAATTTGTTTCTGGTGGTACGTTGACATGACCTTCTCTGTTTTAATACTCGAGGATTTTTGTTTGTTTGTTTTGGGGTTTAAGTCACACCGACTCAGTATAGGTCATATCGCGACGTTCCAGCTTTACTGGTGGTGGAGGAAGACTTCAGCCCTTCCGTGCATTATTTCAGGCACGAACAGGCACCCGAGAAGAAGCACCGACATTCCGTAAGCAAGCTGGATAGCTTCCTCACATGAAATAATCCAAAGTCCCTGTCGGGAGTCGAACCCACAGCGGTGAGGGGCAAGTGGTTGGAAGTCAACGACCTTAACGACTTGGCCAAGGACGCCCCTAATAATCGAGGAAACGACTTTAGATCGATTAGATCGAATGTTGAGCTGAATGTCGATTGTCTACCTCGACATAAGACATTATCGAATGCCTAGCTGATTGTTGATTGTCTAGCTCAACAATTACTTTGTAAAAACTTCGATCATTAGTATAGATCGAATGTTGAGCTGCGTGTTGATTGTCTAGCTCGACATCAGCATTTTTTGATTGTCTAGCTGATTGTTGATTGTCTAGCTCAACATTCACTCTCAGAAAACATTGTTCATTATTACAGATCGAATGTTGAGCTGAATGTCGATTGTCTAGCTCGACATAAGAAATTTCTGAATGTCTAGCTGATTGTTGATTGTCTAGCTCAACATTCACTTTGAGAATTCTTTGATTATTATTATAGATCGAATGTTGAGCTGAATGTCGATTGTCTAGCTCGACATAAGATTTTTACGAATGTCTAGCTGATTGTTGATTGTCTAGCTCAACATTCACTTTGAGAAAATTTGTTCATTATAACAGATCGAATGTTGAGCTGAATGTCGATTGTCTAGCTCGACTTAAGAAATTTCTGAATGTCTAGCTGATTGTTGATTGTCTAGCTCAACATTCACTTTAAGAAAACCTCGATCATTATTTAAGCTCGAACGTTGAGCTGAATGTCGATTGTCTAGCTCGACATAAGAATTTTTCGAATGTCTAGATGATTGTTGATTGTCTAGCTCAAAATTCATTTTAAGAATACTTTGGTAATTATTACAGGTCGAATGTTGAGCTTAATGTCGATTGTCTAGCTCGACATAAGAACTTTTCGAATGTCTAGCTGATTGTTGATTGTCTAGCTCAACATTCACTTTGTGAAAACTTCGATCATTAGTATAGATCGAATGTTGAGCTGAATGTCGATTGTCTAGCTCGACATAATAATTTTTCGAATGTCTAGATGATTGTTGATTGTCTAGCTCAACATTCACTTTGAGAAAACATTGTTCATTATTACAGATCGAATGTTGAGCTGAATGTCGATTGTCTAGCTCGACATAAGCAATTTCTGAATGTCTAGCTGATTGTTGTTTGTCTAGCTCAACATTCACTTTGAGAATTCTTTGATTATTATTATAGATCGAATGTTGAGCTGAATGTTGATTGTTTAGCTAGACATTGAATGTCGATTGTTGGTTGTTGATTGTTTAGCCAAGTAATTGCACATATAATAGTTTGATATTTTTGAAGACGTTTTATCGTGTAAAGTAGTCCTTATACTTTAAAAGTGTAAAGGAGTCTTAAGCATTTTGGTTTTTTATTGTTGGTTTGTAATTGTATAAAATTTATGTTTTGGTATTTTAATATTATATCTGTTAGCGAATGAATAGAAGTAACTTACTGTAAGTTTTCTTCTTTTTATTACTTTTGACATATAAGTTATTTATCAATTTCAGCTTTGCTTTTCTTTAAACAGCCTGACATTGTCGGAATAGTCACCAAAAATAAAATTGATGTACCACATGGAGAAAATCTTAAAAAAGTAGTTTCGTCATTGAAAAGTGTGAAATTATATTTTGATAATTTTCACTGTGAAATTATCAAATATTATTTTCACGGATAAATCAGTAATTTACTGAAAAGCATAAAAAAACTAATATAACACAATGACATTAACACATAAAGATCATCATTGTTATGTGTGTCCGCATGATTAAATTTTTACCATTACATTCTCAACTGAAATTAACAAACGCAGTATTCATTTACGGTAATGCCCTTGATCATTAAAATAGAACATCAAATCTTCAGTTATTTATTAAATTGTTAATATTTTATCATTTATCTTTCTTAAATAATTGCATTACGCTATAAGAGTTATATTGCATTACAATTGATACTGTGAATTGCTTAAAGGTTTTCAAAATGAAATTGTTATTATTGTACAGCGTACGCGAAAAGTATTCAACATACGAGGGGTGTTCCAAAATTAATGTAATTTTGTGTTTTCTTTTTGATATTAGTTGTTAAGATCAATATAACATGCCCTGCCCCTCAAAGTATCCCCTTCCCCAACCTCTATCCTAATGCACGTTTTCAGCCGATCAATCCACTTTTTGAAACAGTTTTCATACTCTTCAATGGGTATACTCATATGATACTGGTAAATGGCAGTGGCATTTTACAATTTTACAATACCTGCCTTGTGAGCTGGCGCATTGTCATGCAAGAGTCTGAGGTACTTCAAATCTGTTTGTGGGCGTAATAGGAGTTAAGAGAGGACGAAATATTAGACATAATAATTATATTTACCGTATGTACAACAGCCATTCAGCTGATACTGTTTGTGATGAATCTTTTGTATCAAGACACTCTCTGCCATGATTGATATACTGCGACTTGTTTAACGATCTCGATAAGCAAATCGAAAGTTGAGCAGGTTTAAGTTATTCCCCTTTGAATAGCTAAATCAAAAGTAAAATTGAATTTAGAAATTAATTAAACCAGATCGAAGGTAGATTCTACGTCTGGTTTTAGAAATATGTAGAATACGGTAATTTTTGTTTTGTCACTTGCCAATCGAATTATAAATGTGCAAACTGTTTGTTGTAACGTAAAACTTACAGGATTATATACTATCTAGCGCATTTTCCAAGCGGCTATAGCGTAAGTTTGCACGATGACAAGAATTAATAAAGTTCCATTGCTCCATCAAAAATCGTATTACAGTGGCTTGTAATACGTTTTAATAATCATTGTTATTCATTTAAACGTTATAGCATATAAAATATTGATACTTTCTTGTTGCAGTTTATTTACAGTTGAAGCGCCGATATATGTCCAAACGTCGAAAAATGTCCAAACGTCGATAAATGTCCAAAAATTGACGATAAATGTCTCAATCGCCGATAAATGTCCAAAACTCCTTTAACGATAAATGTCCAAAAATTAACGAAAAATGTCGCAACAAATTAGGTGCTCATAAATGTCAAAATCGGTTAACGATAAATGTCTCAACTTTTCATATGTTAATTTGTAATTTATTGTATTGGATACTGTAACTGTCTTTCCAACTAACTCTTGATTTTATCCTCTGGTTTACCCCCGACGTAAAATGTATCATACATTATTGTGCATGGCAAGTTGCAGATCCGGATGGGGCGCGGGGGTATGTGCCTTCTTAACTCACCGAAGCAATACGTTTTAGCATTGTTTGTGTTCTTCAATATTTTTGTGCCCCGTATAGCGTTGCCATTGTCCGTCCGAGTGCCTAAGTGTCCGTCCCGAAAGTTTGTGAACGGTATAGGGGCGTGGACAGAGTTGCATATTCCTTTACTGTCAAGTGGTCAAAAGTTAAGAAAAATATGCAACTCTATCTGGCAAACAAAGCAGTTAACCTGTATAAACCATGTGAGCTAATCAAGGGGTTAACTGCTTTGACAGTTAAAATCTGACCTACTGATTCAACAGCGAACAGTGCAGACCTTGACAGGATGACGCATTTGCTTGTCGGGCGATATGGTTCGACACATAAGCACTTGGTTTCGGGATAAAAAGCCTTTTGAAGGGTTCGTTTAACTCAAATTTGATTGAATGTAACGATTTTTTAACGTAGATGTCTCGATTCTAAATTCGACATTTTTCCGATATTACTAAATGTTTTTTTAGTAATATCGGAAAAATGTAGAATTTAATGGTAATATGCCAGTCCAAGGGTTGGCAATATCCTCTATCACCCCGACAGCCATATGTTATTTATTTTATTATACCGAAAAAAACCTTAGGTTCCAAAACATTCATAAGAGAAAATACAGATCAACACTTCAAAATTACAGCGATTTTGATCTGTAAACACAAAAATGTATTGATAAAAACAAGACAAACAGACAGACAGACATATCGTTATTTCTTCATTAGAAAATAAATAACAACAACAAAATCAAATTAATATAATTATTATTAATGGACGCAAAATTACAATTATTTTTAATCATCTATCTATAAAATGTTCATATGTAGTATTTTTTATACACGTGAACATGTACAAGCTTGTAACGGTTTCGCACGAACTTTTCGCTTTCCACGTGGGATTCTTTGCTAAATAAAGATTTTTTTTATAAACTATTTAAATTGTATTAGTATGTATATTTTTGCATTATGTTAACTGGTTACTAAGGCATTATCGCTATTATGAATACAGAGTTATGTAAGAGTTATGTGCCCCAGGGTGATATAAGAAATATTCCCCGGGGAATATATTCTAGGAGGGTGATATTCGATCAGAACACATTGTAGCCCTATGGGAGTTTTACATTGAAGGATATATTGAGGTATAATAATATATAATTAACACATGATTGTCGGGGTGATAGAGGATATTGTCAACACGAGAACTGGTATATTACACCGAGGCGCAGCCAAGGGTAATATGCCAGTTCAAGGGTTGGGAATATCCTCTATCACCCCGACAGCCATGTGTTATTTATTTTATTACACCGGAAAAAAAGGTCAGCAGTCTTTGCCTGAAAGAAAATACAGATCATCACTTCACAATTATAGCAATTTTGATCTGTAAATGTTCGATATACACAAAAATAGTATAATGTATATAGATAAAAACAAGAGACAGACAGATAGACTAGGAAATAAATAACATTATGCTTACTGGGTACTAAGGCATTATCGCTTTATGAATGAGTTATGTAAGAGTTTTGTGCTCAAAGGTGATATAAGAAATATTCCCCGGGGAATATATTCTAGGAGGGTGATATTCGATCAGAACACATTGTAGCCCTATGGGAGTTTTACATTGAAGGCTATATTGAGGTATAATAATATAAATGTTTAAATGACACCATCATATAGCAATTATAATGTTACTATTCGAATACTGTGTAATATTTATTTTAATCTGTTGACAAAAACTTTTAAAATTTCTTCTCCATTCGACAAACGTTATTTTGAAATTATCACAATTTGTCAATGAATAGTAGGTGTTTGTGTGTAACGTATGTGATATATAATCGATATAATATGTACCCCTGTGCATCCCAGTGTCGTTGACGTTCAGCATCATCAGAAGAGATTTCAAGACACAATTCTATGAATATTCAAAAGTACCAATCTAATAGGAACAACCATTTTTGTACGTAAAGACAAATTCATCAACTGTTAAGAAAATTATTAGTTTATGTGCATCAACTGAATAAATGAATATGGTAGAAATAAGCATACCTCTTTTTCTGTCCAAAATGTTTCACATTTTCAAGTTATATTAGTGTTTACTATTAACCAAACTGCGCTTTAGTCGTGAAAATAACTCAAAACCTGATTAATACATTTTCAAAAAACGTAGAATAAATTAATTCTGTCGATAGACTTCAGCAATTTGATGGCAGAAGCAAGAATATAATTTAAATATAGATGAATTATTATTGTACACAGACCACTTGCTCATTAGTCAACGTTTTATTCTGCAAATAATTTTCAAAAGTACATATACAAATGATGTCTGTACCAAACTCATATTTATGATACTTTCAAATCAATACTTATCTTGAAATCCAATTGATATACATAATGAATTATGTAATTATTGTATATTTTATTGAACATATCACCTATAACAGTGATTTTACGGGTGATTTGCTACTCAAACTTTCCTCGGGTAAGTCGAGGAAGACTTTCAAATATGAATACCAATTCTACACTTGAGTTCACCTTGACCAAGGCGTCCTCAATTCATCCTTAGGGAAGCCTTTCCCGAGTTTAAGTGGAGGTTGAGTTTGAGTGACGACACTGAATATAGCTATAGGTGTAGAGTAGCGCAATGCAGATGTTAAGAAGATATGTTTGTAAAACATGTATGCCCCCTAAACACAGGCAATTTAATATTATGACATTAGACTTTTAAATGTGTATAAAGATGCATAGTAAATTTGTTATGGAATACATGTATACCATTGCCATGGGGCAGAACCAATATGACCCATGGGTCCATGAATTGAGTTAACCCTGTAGTTGTCAATGACACAATGTTACACACAAAATATCTTCTTAAAACAAGCTTTTCATGTTGTGGTCACTGTGACCTCTACCTTTGACCTACTGACCCCAAAATCAATAGGGGTCATCTACTAGTCATGACCAACCTCCACACCAAATATGAGGACCATCAGCCAAAGCATTGTTTAGTTATTGAGCCGAAATGGCATGGTCTACGGACCGACGGACCGACCGACCGACATGGGCAAAGCAATATACACCCACTTCTTCGAAGGGGGGCATAATAACTTTTTTTTAACTTTTTTATCATTGGTACCGGTTGCCCATATGACCAACGTCCCCTGAAGATTGTTAGAGTATTATTTTTCGGGGGATAGTGCATGATACAGAAGACGCCCCGTTCCAGAGGCGACCCTGGTTCTTTTAAGTGCCCGGTGTAAAGCACATGTACAATGCATCTCGGTTTAACTTATTTTTTCACCCTTTTTAATAGTAAGGGAGATAGACTGTATCCAACAATCAACCTATTTTCAAATACATTTTTTAAACTTTTTAACAATCTCACAAGCATCCCGCTATAGTCCCGGTGGTCGGTCGGGTGATCCAGGAACGACCGGGGTACGTCCGGGATCATCCGGGACTCTGCCGACATCATCCGGGGCTGTGCTAGCATGGATCTCAGCTTTTATGGTCTCTTTGATCGAAGACTTAACAGCGTTTTCAAGAATATCGTGTAAGGTTTTACGTCGTCCACTTACTATCTGCATTATCCGTAGTTTCAACTGGACTCTGCATGGATGGCCCGGAGTTCATCCTGGTTGTTATAAGTATGGAAATCGGGTATCGCCATAGTGCTACCGGGGTTATTGAGACGGCAACAATATTTTCCTCCCGGATCGTCTTGGGTGGTCCTGGGCTTTGCCGGGATGCTGGTGAGAACGCTACTTAAATCGGTACTTTTAATCCCTATGGAAACCTTTATAACTGGCTGATGCATTACTGTTGATCATAGAAATAAGTGCAATTAACATATGAAAAGTTGAGACATTTATCGTTAACCGATTTTGACATTTATGAGCACCTAATTTGTTGCGACATTTTTCGTTAATTTTTGGACATTTATCGTTAAAGGAGTTTTGGACATTTATCGGCGATTGAGACATTTATCGTCAATTTTTGGACATTTATCGTCGTTTGGACATTTTTCGACGTTTGGACATATATCGGCGCTACAACAGTAATGTTAAGTTGTAAGAATCTTATCTAGTACACCGGCTGGCGGTACAGACCAGAATATTTAGCATAACAGACCCATATTTACGTTAACATGTGCTATTCTAACTGAACATTCCTGTCCGTCGTAATCAGTGATTTCAACGCTTTGATTTAATATGTAGTGTTTACGATATCATTTTCTTTGAATCATTACAACTTTTGTATTAAATCATCGAAATCCAAAAGAAGTTTCAAACTGGGACTTTAAACATTAAATAGCATGCATTGTGAACGAAGATACAAAAAGATTTAAAAAGACGATAATATCATCTGATGAAGCTTAGAACTGTGAGTACCTTTGGCTATTAGTCCTACACGATGAGATATTGTGATATTTTTTATTTGTATGACAATATCTCCCCTCTATGTAGAAGCGAGATTCTAACCCAGAACAAAAATATTTCAGAATGTAGCTCCGACACGTCAAAATAAGAATATTCATCCAAGTAAAAATTATGGTAAAATCGTACTTCAGCCGACTTTACCTTAGAGTTTGGCCAGTCTGTAAATCAGTCTGATCAGGTTCCATACTATTGGCTGAATAATTTGTATTCATTATCGTAATATCAATACAATTGACTGACTGTTTCAAAAAATAGAGTTGGTCACGTGTTAAGTCAATATCCTCAGTAATTGGGAGAAAAAGATATTATAATATTCAACGCAACCGATTTATGAATGGTCATAACCAATGCCTACTACAAAGGTATGGAATAGGGCCCTGTAGTCTTCAGTCAGTTGATAAATGCTGATTTTACCTGGAATCCTTCTAATGTTATGATCATGTTTTGTACTTCGCCCAATCTAAATTCAACATCAAAATGCTATAATGAAATAAAACTGTATATTTCTTATGAACAATACTACGGTATCGTTAAATTTATTATAATCATAATAAGAAAGACGCATCCGCACACATATGAAGTACAAGAAAAATGAATCTGTTGTCCAGGGGTAAGCAATTTCAACTATCGTTTTATATTTAATGCGTAAAAACACTTTTGCACCTTTCAATATTTTCTCATTTTAAATGGATTGAACAAAACACGTATGAACATCGAAAAGCTTACCGTATTGTATAATATGGTTGTAAAAAACATTTTTATTTAATCAATGAAATATGTTTCAAATAAACTCAAACCGTCACTGTAATTAAGTCAAGATGCTGCATATCACCGTAATATATACATGTATAGGCTAATTGTTATAAGAATTGACCAAGGGTGACTTTTCATCACTTTTTCGTCTAGGCACTGAACGCCGATTATGCCCCTACGACTGAACGTCCCTGCGCGAATTCTTAGATTTTAGCCATGAAACTTGTCTAGTTGAACTTCTGCCAAGTTTGGGTTCAATTTATAGTCCCTGGGGTCCTTAAAATTTACCCCCCCTGAGGGTCATGGATATATCCTTACAAACTTAAAAAATTAGTTCTTTTTCTAAAACCACAAGAGCTAAAGCTTACATATTTGGCATGAAACATTGCCTAGTAGCCAAGTTTGTTCAAGTAATAGCACTGGACTCGTAATTGTCCCACCCTGTTTTACTATATGTATATAGTAAATACCTACAAAAGCTTGATCTTTGATATTTCGCGGGATACATTATTTTGTTGACCTGTACTAAGTTTTATAAAATCATACATTCAAGGCTAAATTTAATCCGTTTGGGTGTTCATGAATTTTCCTTAAATGTATATCAACCAGTGTCGTTCATTGAAACAACTGACTTTCCATTGTAACCATTGACTTCCATAGCAATCAATGTTTTTCATAGCAACCATTGACTTGCTATAGCAATTAATTATTTACATAGAATCCAGTGCAATAGCAATCTGTGGCTTCCATGGCCACCGTTGTCTTTCCATAGCAACCAATGACTACCCTAGCAACCAGTGACTTGGAAGCAACCATTGGCATTCGATAGAAACCAGTGACTTCCATATCAAACAACGACATTTCCTATGAGCCAGTGGCATCCATGGCAACCATTAACTTTCAGTAGCAACCAGTAATTTCCATAGCAACCAGGTAATCTTCCATAACAATCAGTGACTACCCATTGACCTTCCATAGCAACGAGTGACTTTCAAAACAATACTTGGCTTTCTAAACCAATCAATGGCTTCCATAGCAACCATTTACTTAGTAATATACTTACCATAGTAATCGGAGACCTTCCATAGCAACCGAGAACGTTTTCATAAGCAACCTTTAAATTTTTTTTCATATAACTAGTGATTTTTCCCTACAACCAGTGATTCCAAAAACAACCATTGATTTTCCCTATAGAAAACCAGTGATTTCCCATAGCAATTTTTGATTTCAAACAAATTATATACTTTTGAAATTTTTTTTTAAAAATAGGAAAAACAAAAGGTCATAAAGGGCCCCCCTTGTTTTTAAAGTGGTTTTTAATTTTTGTAAGAAAATTGGATGGTTTCCAAATTTGGGACAAGAACCCTTTTTTCATCCCGGGAAACACAGCAATCTTTGGTAAAACTTTTAAAAAAGATTTTAAATTAAATTTTGACCTTCACTAAAGTTGATTTTGACCTTGACTTAAAGGGGTAAAATTTAAATTTGAATTTTGCTCCCAAGTGGCCATTTTTTTGGGTTATTTAGGTTTTCAATCCTACTTGGGGAAAAATTTTTGTGTTGGGAATTTTGACCCTTGCCCTTATATAGCCCTTTGGGAACCACCCAAGGGTCAAAAAATTGAAATTTACTAAGATTGTCTTAACCCCCCTTGTTTTTTTAAATTTACGGTTTTGATAAATCCTTTGACAAAAAAAACCTTTAAAACCCAAAACCCCGTATTTGAAAAATTTAAAAATGCGCCCGGGTAAACCCTTTTTTGAAACTTTGAAATTTGCACCATTTTCTTTTACAAATAAAAAATTTGACAAAAGGGGTTTTGGCACTTTGGGGAAAGATAGAAATAAAAAAAATTTTTTTTTAAAGTTTTTTTTTGAAATACAATCCCCCAAAGTGCCGAACCCCTGTGGTAATTGGCCTTTACTGTCAAGGTCAAATTATTTTAATTTGCTCAAGTTATCATAGCAAAAAAGTTATCATAACTTTGTTACTTACTTACATATTTGGTTCATAATTGGACAAAGAACAAAATAAACATTACAAAAATGTTGAATTATTCTTATATGACCTTCACTTTTTTTTACCTTGAACGCCAATGTCAAATTATTATAATTTGCTTTAACTATCATTACTTTGTGACATACTTATGGATTTGATTCATTGTTGCACAAAAGAACAGTTCGATTGTGACCATGACTTTTTAATGACCCTGACCGTTTAATTGGATTCTCTTTTGTTCTAAAAAATTGTTTTCTTAATCTTCCATTAATGTCAAACCCCTCGCGGGGACGTAGACATGTCTAGGAATACACTCATACAATATTCTTTCTCCAAAGTGTCCAGCTTTAGAAATAATAATATTTCGAGCGTAACCAATGGTGGCTTTTGTTTTTTAAATTAACGTGGAAATGAAGTAAAGCCATGTTTTTAATTCATGTGTTACACGGTTCAAAGTTACCGACGGTAAACAAGGGTGGTGCAAGGTTTGAGCAAGACCTGACCCCACCCCCATCCCGAGTGTCTAAGAGATACTGAGAGAAGAATTCTGTGATGCTGTTTAGACAGACAAAACTGAGTTATACCAAGTCTGGGGATGAACACAAAGATATTCTCATCAAAGTGTTTATATTTATTTTAAAAATTATTTTATATAGATTTTGCCGAGCTTTGCTAGCATGATGAAAGAAAGGCCATATCACATGCTGAATCCCCAATTATTAATTTTTGTTTTTATTATTTTCAATCTTGCTAGTTAATATGTGATCATTAAACAATTGAGCCGCGTCACGACAAAACCAACATAGTGTGTTTACGACCAGCATGGATCCAGATCAGACTGCGCATCCGCGCAGTCTGATCAGGATCCATGCTGTTCGCTTACCAACCCTATTACAAGTAGAGATTCTGATAGCGAACAGCATAGATATGCAGGCTGGTCTGGATCCATGCTGGTCGCAAACGCATTACGTTGGTTTTGTCGTGACGCGGCTCATTTTACAATTGAGGTTTTTTAACAAACACACTTCCATGTGACTACTAGCATATGATGATGTGAGAGGACAAGACGAAATATATCAATATTTAACTATGAACACAGTCACAACATAACCCGCCTCTTGTAAGCATTGTTTTATTGACAACAGCATATTTATTGACTGCTGTAAATACCGCATACAACGTTTATATTTGACAATGCCATGGTACGTACGTTTAAAAATATATGAATATAAACATTTATACATTAAAGATCCTGTAACAAAATTTTTTATAGTTTTAAATCATAAATATGATGCTCAAATTAAGATTTATCAATATTGTAGGTACCAAAAAGCATTATTTATAAGGATATTACCGAATTAAACATTTCATGTAGATAAAGGGAAGTAATAAAAAAATATTTTTAAAAAAGATTAAGTCAAATTTTACAATAAGAAATGAATGCATATATTTTCTAATGATTACATATAATATGCACAAATATTTGCAGTACATATTTAACATATTCTTCGATGTTTGAAAATTGTTATATTTGTATAATAATGTACATATATATAATTTTCAAATTAGTGTGGGTTTACCAAAACTTTGAATTACAACATCATGAGGACTTTAATATATGTACCAATTGAAAGTACTAATTAAAAAGTACCTCTATATGTATGCTAGACTGTCTGTCATAATATAGCTTAATAGGCTACCTCCTACGGTATGCCCAGTTACAATGCCCAGTAACAATCACAAATAATAATAAAATAAAATTCATCCTCAATGTCTCGTTTATTATCTGGTTTGAGCCATACCTTTATGGCGTAGTATCCTTAACTCATGAGTAGATAATGAAAAACAACATTTTAAACAAAAAATTATGGCAATGATTGATTAAAAACAAAATACGACCCCACCCCCGCCTCAAAAAGAACAACAAGAAGAAGAAGAGGGACATGATGTCTCTGAATTGCTCACCAGAAACAACTGTTTTTCAGTGTTAGAAATAATTTTTCAAACGAACTCTCCGAAAGGCAAATCCAGCTCAATTTCAACTTGCTCACCTAGTTATATAGTTTCACGACACAGATTTTTTTCTTCATAATAAAAAGAAGCTTTCACAAAATTAATGGCACAAGTTCATTGTTACTGTACATCTGGCAAGTTGAGCATGTCAACTCACGCTTTCTTATTTCCTTTTCATACTGGAGCCTTTTTTATATAAATTACTACCTAAGAATGATACCGTTAAAGTTAAGTGATCATCCATTAAATAGTAAAGACGAATATGTTTTAGCTTTTTAGACCCTTAAAAGGGGCCAATTTAATTAATATGAGCAAATGTGATAAAAGACTACATAAGAATGCTACAAATCATCCATCAATTAGTACAGTAGAAGAATTATGTTTAACGGTTTTTCCAATTTTAGCTTTAGCGGCTCTTAAAAGGGGCCAATCAAATTAATATGAGCAAATTTATAAAAGACTACATAAGAATGCTACAGACAAGGTTTGGTGATCACATATCAATTAGTAGAAGAAAATTTTCTTTTTAGCTCTAAAGGCCGCTAAATGGCCCAATCAAATTAATATGAGCTCATTTGGTAAAATACTACCTAAGAATGCTGGCTGCAGACAAGGTTAAGTGATAATCCATCAATTAGTTCAGTAGAAGATTTTTAAGTTTTAGCTCTAGAGGCTCCTAAAAGGGGCCAATCAAATAAATTTGTGCAAATTGGATAAAAGACTACCTAGGAATGCTCGAGACAAAGTTTGTTGATCATCCATCAATTAGGTCAGCTTAAGTTTTTTCTTCTATTTTAGCTCTGTTGACCACTAAAAGGGGCCAACTAAAATGATGTTAGCAAATTTAAGTGTGAGTTCCAAAAGGATGCTACAGACCAGAGTTCCAAAAGGATGCTACAGACCAAATTTGAAGTAAATCTGCCCGGCAGTTTCAGAGTTGACGAATGACGACAGAGCATCCTCTTTTGATATTAATAGCTTACCGTGAACATTCAGTTCGTGAGCTCAAACACAATGTTAAAAAAATGTGCGCTATTTTTGGTTAAGAACATTATGAACATCAGAATATTGCGTGCCATTGTTGAATTTTAAATAAGGCTGGTACAATAAATGCTCCCCAGGATGTTTTATTTTATACTTTAGTAATAATATGAAAGCAGTTATTGTTTCCAAAATCTTATTTTGGATATGAGTTCTCTATGTCAGCCTCAATTTCAAGCAACACATCTTGCTGACGTTGTGCGCGTGCTTCGGTGGCCATTTTGTCTATAGGTGCTGACAGGAAGTTGTAAAGGGAGTAGATTTCCGTGTCACTCTCTTGTACGTAGTCACTACAGATTCGACCAAAAAACTTCCAACCCTGTACAATGTAGATTGTAAACATCTATATCGTGACTATACAGCTGATATTATTTAATAAGGAAAAATAAAATGTTTTTCAATCTTCAATGCTTATCATAGTTTGTTAATTTTCAACCTGCTCAAGGTGAAGATGATGAAAGGATTTTGAAACGTTGTGTCCGAGTGGTTAACGCGTCGGACTACTAGTTATCTAAGGATTGCTGACCGCGTGGGTTCAAACCCCGTCAGGGGCAAGCCGTTGTTTCCCCTTGAGCAAGAAACTTTACATTCATTGCTTAGTACTGGTTGGTTCCAGGAACGGATTTGAGAGTGTATCAATACGCTTATAGCATCCAACACAATCAAACTAAAATAAATTTGTATAAACTACTGATAGCCTTTTCTACCAGGAGACGACCAGACACATACGTGCAATCTGACAAGGATTTATATAACTTGCTTCCATCTTGATATCCGTAAAATTAAAAATGGTCAATTCCAAAAAATATGAAGCTTGGCAAGTTCATTTAAAAAAAAGAGAAGGTTCAGGGTTTATCCAAGAACATTTGATCTAGATCTATTTTTGTTCATTGCTCATTCTGAACTATTGTTGAAATATAATAAGTTATAATTAATTTTTCAAAATAATAAAGTATTTTTATATTAATCTATGTAAAAATTTGAATATGCACCTTTTCTGCTCGACCAATTGATTCTTGAAATCTTTTTGCTAATTTTGGATTTTGTATTTGAGCAAGGTAAACACTTCCTGAAGTGGATTCATCTCGTAAGGCTTTAACAGCTGCAGCCATGTTAGACCAGAATTCAATAATTCTAGTAAACTACCTATCAACATTGCCAAGTTGTGCATGCGCCTCTCTCAAACTTTCAACGTTTCCTAAGTTGGCTGGAAAGAAAAATATATGAATAAAAAATTCGTTTCTGGTACTTACGCTATTAAAGTATTTTCAAGTATACTTAGAACCGTTTTTATTTGAATCTATATATGAAAGCGTATCCTTTGCTTCCATAACAACATTTAAATGAACACGCATTCTTAGTATTAATGACACTAAAATAATGCCTTAACACACCTGTTTGCATTCCAAGCTTCTTTAAGGTTGCTAACCTTTCCAATGCCTCTTTACGCTGTTCGTGCATTCGACCAATAACATCCAGTTTTGCACCCATCACTCGCTCTTTTGCCTTCTGGTTATCCCTATATGCGTCCATTAATTTTTCAAACTACAAAATCGACAAACAATTTCTAAAAGGTGTCACGAAAAAGGAATAAATATATCACATAATTCTGTCATAATTTTAGAAAGAGCTATGGACCTTTGACAGTGACTTCATATTATGCTCTCAAATAAGTGGGTAAGCATTCATCACAATCCATTTAGTAGTTTTGAAGAGACCAACATTCACACAAAAACTTAACCATAGTATGACTATGTTGCCTAGGTGAGTACAATGGCCTTCTCTTTTACGCGATTACCCAGGTTAAATGTATATAGTCCTCAAATTAACTGTTGTAGGTCAGCGCACAGATACTGGGGGTATGTCAAAGACTATCACGACAACCCCCTTTCACTTATTTAAGAACAACAATACAAAACGCAATAAATTGAAAATCTTTGAAACACGCCAAATACCTGTGTACCAGCGTTAAATGAAAATATATGAATGTTACAGTGTAGGAGATTACCAAGCTGTAGATTTGCGCAGAAATTAAAGTGAAAGCATTACGACAAACGAAAATTCCATTACGTCCGTACTAGTAGTACTCGTTTTATGCTGTGACAAGACGGGTTTGCTTAAATCAATGTCATGTGCCAGGAATCCGACACCATGTGTCTTATTTATATATAGACAGTGTTGGCATGCTTGTGATGGTTTATCCTATAATGCCTTGGGCCTTAATTTATAATATCCCAGTTAAACGGTATATAAATATTTAATAAGTAAATGACACACAATAAAACACAAACATAGAATATAATACATTAAAGGCATCAGACTCGTTACCAAATCTATCCAAAGTAAGAAAGCAAACATGTGACCTCGCTTTACTACTTTTAAGGCACCAGAACTATGTCCACACAACACTATCAAATTCGTCTCAAAAGAAAAAAAACAAAATATAAAAAAAACTTTAAATATATATACATTTGAATTTCTTAAAAACGAATTTGTTTCTGAAATAAATTGAAAAATTTAGATGTTTTATGGGAATACAATGCAACAGCTCTTTCCCCGGTGCGTTTTTGTCCACATGCATTACAGCTCCCCTTTAAGTTAGGTGGAGACAACGTGTTAACGCAATTCAATTTTAGCCTGGTTGCACTTTAAACTTTTCTAATTACAATAAATCAGACAGTTGCATGACAACTGCACCGTCCATTATTTCTATGCGTATTAAAGAAAACCTTGTCTTTTCATTGAAGAAAAATGTAAATAAAAACATTTCACAACAAAGCAAGAAATTACAAAAATCGGTCCTGAAGTGAAAGCTGGTGGATGTTTTTATGTACTTGTATTCTTATTGACGACTCGTAAAATAAATCGTGTCATTCCGCAGTAAATCATGCGTCTTATTCAAAATCATATAAGACTGACATCCGAATAAGTCTAATGTATATGGAAAAAAACTTACATTTTTCTGACTTTTGTCCGAACGAAACAATCCTGTAAACATGTTCACACCGGCTGAGATGAAGGAAGTGACTGTTCCGGCAATACCCCCGCTAAGTGCCGCACCTGGAGACAACACATCATCAAATATTGTCTTCTTTGTACTCTTCCCATTCATCTTCTTATTGGTCATCTCTGAAAATGGTCATTAAACGTATTTTTAAAAAATTAAAAAAAAATCTTCCTCCTTAATTTTTATGATTTACAAATTTAAATATGTATTTAAAGTTACACATCAATTTCACTTAAAATGTATGTTTTAAATTGTACCGATCTTCTGAAAGTATTTCTCTGACATACCTCATTCATCCAGACGGCGCTATGTCACAGGGTAGTCAACCAACATGTTAGTTGTCATACAGGTCTATTAGTATCAATAAAATTATATATAAACGAGACGTATTTTTAAAAAAAGATACTCGGCCGAAGAAAAACTTGTTAACTTGCATGTCATATAGAAATGTGTGCATAACTTGCATAACAGTGACATAAGAATTTCTTGTAGGGTTATCAATCTTGAAAAATGGAACACTTTAAGATGTAATATATATTAGCAATTTTATGATGTGGGAGCTTGAAGTATATCCTATAAGAAATGAAGACGTTTAAGTGAAAATTAATAATTTATAGAAAAAAATCTTAGTTCAAGGGGGACATAATTACGGAAATAGACAAGCCAGCGTATTGAACTTCCTCACACATGATTGAGTGATAATAAGAAACATATACATAAAGTTTGAAGTAGAAACATTTAGAAATAAAGAAGTTATAAAAACATCTTTTTCATACAATTCTAAGGTCAAGGGGGGGAGGGGAATTCTGATAATTTTTGTGCTAGAGTTGGAAACCTTTTCACATATGATGATATGGTTGATGATCAGAAACATATACTTGAAGAACTGTTCAGAGTAATCACAAATATTGTTAAATTTGCCATATTTTAAGCCTAACGTTTGCAATAGAAACCAAAATTTTCAACATAGGAATAAAGAAAACATGTGCATAATCTCCATAATACCATCTACCCATATTTCAAGTTTCTTAAAAATATTTTCATTACTTTTTGCGTTATCACTGTATCCAGTTTATGTGTTAAATTAGCCATATTTTGAGTCTATTTGTTGCCATAGCAACAGCAGTTTTCAACATAGGAAGAAAATAATTTTTTTTTGTTTGGGTTTTACGTCACATCGACACAGTATAGGTCATATTGCGAAGTTCCAGCTTTACTGGTGGAGGAAGACCTCAGGTGCCCTTTCATGCATTATTTCAGGCACGAACGGGTACCCGAGTAGAACCACCGGCGTTCCGTAAGCTAGCCGGATAGCTTCCTCACATGAAAGAATTCAAAGTCCCTGTCAGGATTCGAACCCACAGAGGCGAGGGGCAAGTGGTTTGAAGTCAACGACCTTAACCTCTCGGCCACGGACGCCCTAAGAAAAGAAAAAGACGCGCATAATCTCCTGACTGCTATCTAACCATATATCAAGTTTCATAGAAATATTTTCAGTACTTTTTGCGATATCTCGGATCCAGTTTTGTGGACTGACAGACAGATAGATAAACTGACAGACGGACCGGTGAAACCGGTAGGGGACTTGTTCCATAAAAACATTATATCACTTGAACACATCAATTATCATAAAATATATTAGACACTTATTGAACATCATAAACTAAGGGTTCCTGATAACTTCTTTTATTACCCCTCACTTTTTTCGTAATGCCAATTTGCCATAGGCCTCTGGAAGTTATTTTTACTGTTACTGCAAGTGTACCACGTGACTAAGAATTTTGTACTGTTACAAAGGTAACAGTATTTTTTTTACAGTATAAAATCTGGTCACGTGGTCTATTTTCTAAATAAAATGAAATAAAATGGCCGCCATTTTTTTTCGCGATTCATTCTTATTTCCGACGTTAAACCTCGATAGGACATCATTTTCTTCTCAGGAGTAACTATGACACTCATAAAATTTAGTTGTTCGCACCCTGGTGTGCTTTTCGCGTATATCTTTTTGTTTAATAGTTAAAAAAGTGAACAAACGAAAGTAATTGCAATGTAAATAATTATGTGTCAAACTGGATTTAAACATGCAAGAAAGGATTATTTAACAATTATTATCTGTGACACGATACAAATATGTTGGACAGACATAGGATATCATCGTTATTATGCTAAGAATATTCTGGAAACAGAAGGATCAGATTTCACAAATCATAACCGTGTAAATGGGTTAGTGTTTTGTTTTCTAAAACCTAGCTTATTGTATGTTTATGATTTGTAGATATCATCACTTGCTTAAAGAATAAAAGAAAAAGAAAACTTCTCAAGTAGGCCTTAAGTACACTTAAAACTTAAAAGGTAAGGACAGTTTAGTTACACAGTTTTACAGTTTGTTACTTTTGGTTTATTTTTGTTACAGTAAGATTTAGTTGACACTTTCAGATCATCACATTATTTTTGTTCGGGGTAATAGAATAAATAACACATGGGTTTGTGAGTAACAGTAAAAATATCATCCCTCGTCAAAATACTGTTACCCTCGGCTACGCCTCGGGTAACAGTATTTTCATCGGGATGATATTTTTACTGTTACCCACAAACCCATGTGTTATTTATATAATATCATTCTCGTTATTTTAGAAAAGATTTAAAACTAACATCTTGTGTAAAGTAAACGCAGTAAGTTCTTACGTAAAATAAACTGTACATAAAATCTGAATGCAGTGTATTTTATGTTTTGTGGGAAGAAGTATTGTCAACCAGAACTTAATTATTGAACTACCCTGTACATTTTACTTTAGAACTATCCTTTTCATTTTGTTTCATAATGGCAAGAACAATCATTTACATTTTTATTTTAGAATGGCCAATGAGATTCCAAGATTTCATTTTGTAATTTTAAAATGACTAATTAAAACTTTCCTTATATTCAGTTCTTCCCTATTTTACAAGAGGTCAAAATGAAAAGCAGTTCGGGCGGAAAAATAGAGCAGAGAATATGATATAAATAAAAGATGTGTGTTACAAAGCTCCTTGGATGTTCTCTTTTTTACTTAACGTTACATTTCCAAAACTACATTGTGATAGATATTAGACAAAGTAAAAACTGTATTTCCATAGATTATTATTACATATTATTTTCTCATTTTTTTGTCTAAGCGTTTAAGCAGAGTCTTTCAAAAAGAAATACTATTCGAAAGACCCTGGTTTAAGTTATCATTATTCGACATATGCATTATATAAGGCATGGAAAGGCAGCTGGATTTTAATGGCAGCCTAAAGGTATACTGGTTCACAAGAAACAATGACGCTCAAATTATTTCGACATGTGATCGAGTTTCTCTGTTGACCCATGGCAGCATTCAAGTATTGCATTTTAATGTCATCACCATTTGGTAGTTGATTTTTTTTTAAAAGATACCTGCTTGTTTTCTGAATTTTTCTTTATCTGCTGTTAATGTCTTCAACTCTTCTTCATACTTCTTTTTTTCCTTGTCAAGTTCTTCTTGAGCTAGCTTGGCGGCTCTCGCTAGTTGCTTTTCTCGATCAATTTCCCACTTCAATCTTTCTTGCTCACTAACAACTTCTTTATTCCGACTGGTTACACTTGCCATATTCTTCTGTACTTCAGTCTGGATTTCAAGATATCTAAAAATAGCAAGTTTATCCGGTGATATAAGTAATAAATGAATATCATTCCATTGCTGCAATATATGTCATGGAATTTAGCGTGGCGATATTTCAGTTTTTACTTTAATTAAAATTAGGAATCTCCGAAATTAGTTACTCTTAGATAGTGTTTAAGCGTAAATATTGCCTGAGTTAATATATACCAAAATTTTTCCGGAATCAATCGCGAGAATCAACCCTACGTGGCCAAAGAATATACTATTTCAGGTAAAATAGTTATTGTAAAATATATTATTTAATCTTTCACGCAATGCACTTGTCAAGATCAGCTTCCAGTTGCCATGATACGTGCCAAACTGTCTCTGTAGTGTAAATTTGTCAGGATACATGTCCCATTGCCACGTGTCAATCATTAGCTTAAATTCGGATATTAAAAATGAGACATCATCTCAAGATTATTGTTAAGTTAATTGTACATTTACCGTTTCTGTGTCTGTTCAGTTTCGGTTTTCATTTCCTCCGCAATTTTAATAATCTGACCAAATATTTCTTTCACGACTTCTGGACTCTGAAATTTAAAAATAATGAAAAAGTAAAATATTTGCCACTTAAGTGCATTGAGAATACAGAATTTCTGATTAAATGAATTTTGAAATTCTCTAATAATTTGATTACCTCAAACATAAGAAATTAATATAATTTAGTTCTAAAGTAAGTCTTGCTTTCAAACAAGATCTAGATTTTCATTTACATGTACATTCCTACTGTCAAAAGAATATTTGTCCAATTTTCTATTTGGCTCCATTCAATCTCGAACGATAACTCTATATTTAGTTTGTTTATGACCCTAACATATTCATATGCCATTTGTCTTTAGGAGATGATTAAAGAATAAAACGGAAAAAATTACCTGGAGTTCAACAACAGCGTCGATGATCATAGGGATCAATGTTTTAACAATATGAGCTGCTGTTACTGTAAACTTCTTCATCAATCCGTTGGTCATCAGTTGCTGGGCTCGAGCTGAATGTGCTGTCAACCGGACCTGTAACAGTCATTGATAATTTATACTTGGAATGATAATTATGTCAATTTATTCGTCTAAAATGAGCAATTAAATCAAAAGAATGGACAAAAGACAACTGTCACAAGTATTTGGTTTGTGTACCGATGTAAAAAGAGGCATTATTTTAAATTTAGATTTTACCTGATAATATTCGAAGGTAAGACTTCATTTTTTTTTCATTTCCTAGCATACATTAATCCTAGAAAGTGTTTCAAATTTTTTTAGTTTATGTGAAGTTCCATTTAGGTAATGCGGGGTACATCTGCTTTGGCTTTCTTGATTAATTATTTAAACAATTACAGACTTCCGAGAAAGATTACTACGTATCTTGAATATCATACACAGTGTACCTCCTTAGCTTGCTCTGGATGATCAGCTAGATGTAGATAGGCAAGTTCCATGTAATGTGCTACTTCCCTCTGAGCTCTGTACATCTCTAAAGCAGCAATTGTATGAAGCAGCTCATGAGTCTCTGTAGGCAATTCCTGTAATTTGTGATGTGTTTAATACTCTTAATAATATGATAACTCATTTTAAAGACAGATTTAACGCAGCATAATTGTAAAACTTTATTTCATTTACTAATTGATACTGTTTAGCAAGGGCTCCCGTAGGCAAACGCCCACTTCAAATAACCATCGTGGGTTCTAATGCTGTGGTCAGGGACTTGGGATTCTTTCATGTTATGAAATTATTCAGCTAGCTTACATCTACTTATGTTCAGCTTGCGCGTAAAGAATTACACAAGAAACACCTGAGATTAGTCGGACATTATTTAAAATTCGATACAAAAAGCGTGTCTCAATGCTTCTCTTTAATGATGGGGTGATTATCCAAATAGATTTCAGGTAAATACTTCATAATATGTAGGCAAAAAGGTTTTCAAATATATAATATTAAACAATTTTAATCAACACAAAATCACTCTCCTGTCCGCCATTACAATATGTCATAGTGTCATTTGAAAGAACATGGTGCTGGCCGAACCGGAAAACATATTGAGCTGAACAGCAGGTACTTTAATCACTAGATCATAAATCATTTTTTAAGACAATAAAGTTAATATACCGGGAAAATACTGTATAAGTGTTTGTATTGCAACATAATGGCAGATGACCCCAGAGAGCCGTATATTATATATTTACCGCCGGTGAAGAACTAGTTGTATACATGCTTGATTTTCCCGAGCAGTCCTCGCCATCAGAAGAACACGAGCGATCATCGTCGGCACTATCATCGGAAATCGTACACGTTATGCAGCATAGTACGAGGAAAACTATGTAAATCTGCAAAACAATAGGCCGTTCAGATCTAAAAAAAATATTACCTTTTACCATCAAGTCTCAATAAAGTACTTTAAATAATGAGACTTGATGGTAAAAGGTAATTTTTTCAGATATGTAAAAATTGATCGAAAGCAGTTGTATTGTTGTAGCAGATGTCCCATTCGTGTTTAAATATTAAAATATTTTTGATAGAATGTTTACAGGGGCGTATCACATTGGGGGCAGGATCTGACCCCCAAGCGTCTGTCGTAGAAAGGCAAAATGGCATAGAAGCCGTGGTTTACACGTGTACACGGCATACACTTTATTTTAAAGATAACTGTGAGAGCTTCTAAGCAGCTGCAAAGTACGCAGTTGCCAACTAAAATGTTGTAAGACCGTCGTGTCGAAGCAGCGAACAAGAAAAGAAATTCTTGCGATCTCTCGGTGGTCGTGTTAATTGAACGACGTAGTGTGACAGGGGCTGACTGTGTTGCTCCTTTCGGCTTTAATAGATTTGCACAATCGGTGTTACTTTTACAGTCCGTCATTACAAGATACATACGTTGACCGATCGATTCAGAAAATCATCAAAGATAACTAATATGCCACCTTGAAAAACAAAATGAAACATCCAAAATAATAATTATATAGCATATGTATATTAAGTGCTTATTAGTCAGCATTCATCAAGCGGCTCAGTCGCTCAACCGGTTTAGAATTGATATTGACTTAACAAACACTAACCTATATACAGCGAGTAAATTATGTTTTGAATCTTTACTATACCGGGTAAGTCTTTAATGACAATTAAAGTTGGTGCCGATTTACTATAGGATGGTATTCACCTGTAAGCACTTTATTAGGCCGTTTCTCGCTCGATTAAATCTAAAAACGACCTTGCGAAATGAACGGAATTAGAACTTAGAGGTGGTTAACGTCAAATTTGAAATTATATATATATTTGTGTGTTTATTAAATTATACGCATAAAAACATAGCAGAATGTGATTTTGCACAAATGATATAAAATGTGATTTTTTTAAATGTATAAATCTATATATCTTCTGCAGATTATTGTTTGAATTTTAAAAATACTCCCATAATGTTTGTAAGGAATAAATGCCTTAAAAGCGAATAGCGCATTTTGTTCCGATGAACATGTAATGATTTATACGTTATACGTAGAAGATATTTAATAATTGCGAAAAAACTTGTTGAATTACGTGAACTATTTGTCAATGCGTGTAGCGTCTTTGGGTCTTACTAAATATTTCAGCAAAGTCGTGAAATCACGAAGTGTAATTTTTTTCACCGGATTTTATCGAAGAGACAAAAGCTTCAAGCATATCGAGAAAAGTTAAATTGCAATGCCTGAAAACTCCTCATCTTTGACAGTAAATTTTATTTAGATCTGCAAAACATTTTATCAATGCGAATGAAAATAAGTAGACGTAGCGGAAAACATATCATCAACTGTAAGCCCTGATACGCTTTCGTACACAAGTAATGTGTAAGACGTTTGTTGATTATAACGTCAAGTACTTTGTTTACACATTAGATAGATCTTCTTCTTACTTAAATAATTATTTATAAACTTAAACATATATATAGTATATCAAGTTTTAAACAAAGGTGCTAGTGGCATTGATTTGACCTAAAATGTGTTTAACCTTGTTATTTATGCACTAAAACATCAATATATTAAAAAAAAATATTTTTTATTTCACTGTTATATTATTTTAGACAAGGTATGCAACATTCAGGTACGAACATTATGGGTACGCCGGTTATCTGTGTTAAAATTTTTCACCGGGCGGTAATATCTTCGGATTTTTGCATGGAATCAATGCACAATATATTTTTCTATTACTATTTACTATTTACAGATCCCCAATTAACCGCTAGTTAATGTTATAAAGCCCGAAAGTAAGAAATCTCCCAGGTCCGAAAGATGAGACCGTCATGACATGTACATTGTAAGCTGGTATTTACGCTTGAAATACATCAACAAAGAGATCAAACGGGTCGAACACACATGCAAACAACTGGATTTTACATACATTTTAATTGTTTTATGCTCCACGAGTCGAACTTAGTCCTATAAGCCTGTATTTAAAGAAATATTCTACATGTAGACGATATTTTTAGAGGGTAATTCCTACCGAAAGTATTCTCCGGCTTCCGTTTCACATACATTGACATAGAGCGGAACAGGGAACCAAGCACGTGTTGCGGGAGAACACTTCCGTTTTAGGAATTACCTTATACATGTAGAATTTTTCTTAAAATACGGGCACATAGGACTTAGTGCCACTCGTGGAGGATAAAACCATTTAAATGTATGTAAAAACCAGTTGTTTGCATGTGTGTTCGACCCGTTTGATCTCATTGTTGATGTATTTCAAGCGTAAATACCAGGTTACAATGTACATGTCATGACGGTCTCATCTTTCGGACCTGGGTGGTTTCTTACTTTCGGGCTTTATAACATTAACTAGCGGTTAATTGGGGATCTGTAAATAGTAAATTGTAATAGAAAAATATATTGTGCATTGATTCCATGCAAAAATCCGACGATATTACCGCCCAGTGAAAAATTTTAACACAGATAACCGGCGTACCCATAATGTTCGTACCTGAATGTTGCATACCTTGTCTAATAACATAACAGTGAAAAAAATTTTTTTTTAATTTTTTTTGTTTAATATATTGATGTTTTAGTGCATAAATAACAAGGTTAAACACATTATAGGTCAAATCAATGCCACTATCACCTTTGGTTTTAAATAGAATACACGTCATTATCAAATAAATACGATATTTTAACACAAATTTTATCACATACCTTGCACATAACTGTAACTTCCATACCGCTGTTTAAACGAAACAGAAAGTAGAATAAATTAACTACGGGTTTTCAAATATTTAAAACATATCCTCATGAATGAGTTAGTGTATAACTCAACGTGGCATATCCGATATAGAATTTTACGTAGCTGAGTCGCAAAAAATACGGATCTCTCGGTGTCATTTTTGCTATTTTCGCACGCTTTAAAAGCGTAACATCTCCCTAGCATGTGTAAAATCCACTTATTCTACAGTATGTCAAAAATGATAACTCGTCGCCATAATTTAATAGGATTTAAGAGAGGACGAAATATTATACATAATAATTATGTGTGTACAACAGCCATTCCTCCAGATGAACCAGCTGATTCTGTTTGTGATGAATCTATTGTATCAAGACATTCTCTCTTATTAGGTGATGCCATGGTTGATATAGTACGACTTGTTTAACGATCTCGAAAATATGGTTTGATGAGCGAATCGAAAAGTTATTCCCTTTTGAATAGCTAAATCAAAAGTAAAATTGAATTTAGAAATTAATTAAACCAGATCGAAGGTAGATTATACGTCTGGTTTTAGAAATATGTAGTATACGGTAATTATTGTTTTGTCACTTACCAATCGAATTATAAATGTGCAAACTGTTTGTTGTAACGTAAAACTTACAGGATTATTTACTATCTAGCATTTTCCAAGCGGCTATAGCGTAAGTTTGCACGATGACAAGAATTAATAAAGTTCCATTGCTCCATCAAAAATCGTATTACAGTGGCTTGTAATACGTTTTAATAATACATTGTAATACATTTAAACGTTATAGCGTATAAAATATTGATACTTTCTTGTTGCAGTTTATTTACAGTAATGTTAAGTTGTAAGAATCTTATCTAGTACACCGGCTGGCGGTACAGACCAGAATATTTAGCATAACAGACGCATATTTACGTTAATATTCTAACTGAACATTCCTGTCCGTCGGTATCAGTGAATCTAATCTGTAGTGCTTAGTACTGTTTACGATATCATTTTCTTTTGAATCATTACAACTTTTATATTAAATCATCGAAATCCAAAATACGTTTCAAATTGGGACTTTAAATATTAAATAACATGCATTGTGACCTAAGATACAAATTATTTAAAAAGACGATAATATCATCTGATGAAGCTTAGAACTGTGGGTACCTTTGGCTATTAGTCCTGCACGATGAGATATTGTGATATTTTGTGTATGACAATATCTCCCCTCTGTGTAGAAGCGAGATTCTAACCCAGAACAAAAATATTTCAGAATGTAGCTCCGACACGTCAAAATAATTTGACTACCTTGCCTAAAATTCCAGAATATTCATCACAGTAAAAATTATGGTAAAAGTGTACTTCAACCGACTTTACCTTAGAGTTTGGCCAGCCTGTAAATCAGTCTGACCAGGTTCCATACTATTGGCTGAATAATTTGTATTCATTATCTTAATGTCAATACAATTGACTGACTGTTTCAAAAAATAGAGTTGGTCACGTGTTAAGTCAATATCCTCAGTAATTGGGAGAAAAAGATATTATAATATTCAACACAACCGATTTATGAATGGTCATAACCAATGCCTAATACAAAGGTATGGAATAGGGCCCTGTAGTCTTATGTCAGTTGCTAACTGGAACCCTTCTAATGTTATGACCATGTTTTGTACTTCGCCCAGTCTAAATTCAACATCAAAATGCTATAATGAAATAAAACTGTATATTTCTTATGAACAATTCTACGGTATCGATCAATTTATTATAATCATAATAAGAAAGACGCATCCGCCATATGAAGTACAAGAAAAATGAATCTGTTGTCCAGGGGTAAGCAATTTCAACTATCGTTTTATATTTAATGCGTAAAAACACTTTTGCACCTTTCACTATTTGCTCATTTTAACGGATGATCAAACAGTATACATCGAATACAGCTTACCGTATTGTATAATATGGTTGTAAACATTTATTTAATGCAATGAAATATGTTTCAACTAAACTAAACCGTCAGCTGTATACGTCAAGATGCTGCATATCACCGTATATATACATGTATAGCTAATTGTTATAAGATGACCAAGTGACTTTCATCACTTTTCGTCTAGGCTACGACGCCGATTATGCCTACGACTACGTCTGCGCGATCTTAGATATGAAACATTGTCTAGTTGACTTCTGCTAAGTTTGTTCAAATTATAGTCCTGGGGTCTTAATTTGCCCCACCCTGAGGGTCATGGATATATTCCTTAGAACTTAAAATTATTCTTTTCTAAAACCACAAGAGCTAAAGCTTAGATATTTGGCATGAAACATTGTCTAGTAGGCCTCTACCAAGTTTGTTCAAATAATAGCACTGGACCCGAAATTGTGCCCACCCTGGTGCAGTCATGAATTTTCCTATATGTATATAGTAAATACTTACAAAAACTTGATCTTAGATATTTGGCGGAAAACATTATATTGTTGACCTATACTAAGTTTTATAAACTTTAGAAAATTTAAATTGAATTTGACCTTCATCTCAAGTTGACTTTGACCTTGACATTAAAGGTCAAATTAATGAACTTTGCTACAAGTGACCATATCTTTGTTATTTATGGATTTAATTCCTACTTGTGCAAAATACATATTTTGTGCTTGAAATATGACATTGACCTATATATGACCTTGACCATCAAGGTCAGATATTGAATTTAGCTTAGATTGTCTTAACTTGGTTATTTATTTACGGATTTGATGAATGCTTGGACAAAAGAACTCTTATAACCAAACCCGTATGTTGAATAATTCAAATGTGACCGTGACCCTTATTTGACAACTGTTGAAATTGTTGCACCAGTATTCATTTACAAATAAGAATTTGACACAGGGGTTCGGCACGTTGGGAAGATAGTATACAAAAGTATTTTTTTAGTTTTTACTTTTGTATACAATCACCCCAAAGTGCCGAACCCCTGTGGTAATTGGCCTTTACTGTCAAGGTCAAATTATTTAAATTTGCTTAAGTTATCATAACAAAAAGTTATCATAACTTTGTTACTTACTTACATATTTGGTTCATAATTGGACAAAGAACATATACATTACAAAAATGTTGAATTATTCTTATATGACCTTCACTTTTTTTTACCTTGAACGCCAATGTCAAATTATTATAATTTGCTTTAACTATCATAACTTTGTGACATACTTATGGATTTGATTCATTGTTGCACAAAAGAACAGTTCGATTGTGACCATGACTTTTTAATGACCCTGACCTGTTAATTGGATTCTATTTTGTTCTAGAAAAATGTTTTCTTTACTTAATCTTCCATTAATGTCAAACACCTCGCGGGGACGTATCAATGTCTAGGAATACACTGATACAATATTCTTTCTCCAAAGTGTTCAGCTTTAAAAATAAGAATATTTCGAGCGTAACCAATGGTGGCTTTTGTTTTTTGAATTAACGTGGAAATGAAGTAAAGCCATGTTTTTAATTCATGTGTTACACTGTTCAAAGTTACCGACGGTAAACAAGGGTGGTGCAAGGTTTGAGCAAAACCTAAGAGATACTGAGAGGGGAATTCTGTGATGCTGTTTAGACAGACAAAACTGAGTTATACCAAGTCTGGGGAAGAACACAAAGCTATTCTCATCAAATTGTTTATATTTATTTTAAAAATTATTTTATATAGATTTTGCCGAGCTTTGCTAGCATGATGAAAGAAAGGCCATATCACATGCTGAATCCCCAATTATTAATTTTTGTTTTTATTATTTTCAATCTTGCTAGTTAATATGTGATCATTAAACATTTGAGCCGCGTCACGACAAAACCAACATAGTGTGTTTGCGACCAGCATGGATCCAGACCAGCCTGCGCATCCGCGCAGTCTGATCAGGATCCATGCTGTTCGCTTACCAACCCTATAACAAGTAGAGATTCTGATAGCGAACAGCATAGATACGCAGGCTGGTCTGGATCCATGCTGGTCGCAAACGCATTACGTTGGTTTTGTCGTGACGCGGCTCATTTTACAATTGAGGTTTTTAACAAACACATTTCCATGTGACTACTAGCATATGATGATGTGAGAGGGCAAGACGAAATATATCAATATTTAACTATGAACACAGTCACAACATAACGCCTCTTGTAAGCAATGTTTTATTGACGAACACATATTTATTGACTGCTGTAAATACCGCATACAACGTTTATATTTGACAATGCCATGGTACGTTTAAAAATATATGAATATAAACATTTATACATTAAAGATCCTGTAACACAAATTTTTATATTTTTAAATCATAAATATGATGCTCAAATTAAGATTTATCAATATTGTAGGTACTAAAAAGCATTATTTATAAAGATATTATCGAATTTAACATTTAATGTAGATAAAGGGAAGTAATAAAAAATTATTTTCTATAAAGTTTAAGTCAAATTTTACAATAAGAAATGAATGCATATATTTTTTAATGATTACATATTATAAGCACAAATATTTGCAGTACATATTTAACATATTCTTCGATGTTTGAAAATTGTTTTATTTGTATAATAATGTACATATATATAATTTCAATTAGTGTGGTTTACCACTTTGATCACAACATACAGGATCTTTAATATATGTACAATGAAAGTACTATTAAGTACCTCTATATGTATGCTAGACTGTCTGTCATAATATAGCTTAATAGGCTACCTCCTACGGTATGCCCAGTTACAATGCCCAGTAACAATCACAAATACAAGAATGATACCGTCAAAGTTTGGTGATCATCCATTAAATAGTAAAGACGAAGATGTTAAAAGATTTTTCTATTTTTAGCTTTAGCGACCCTTAAAAGGGGCCAATTTAATTAATATGAGCAAATGTGATAAAAGACTACCTAAGAATGCTACAGACAAAGTTTGGTGATCATCCATCAATTAGTACAGTAGAAGAATTATGTTTAACGGTTTTTCTAATTTTAGCTTTAGCGGCTCTTAAAAGGGGCCAATCAAATTAATATGAGCAAATTTGGTAAAAGACTACATAAGAATGCTACAGACAAGGTTTGGTGATCACATATCAATTAGTAGAAGAAGTTTTTCTTTTTAGCTCTAAAGGCCGCTAAAATGGCCCAATCAAATTAATATGAGCTCATTTGGTAAAAGACTACCTAAGAATGCTGCAGACAAAGTTAAGTGATAATCCATCAATTAGTTGAGTAGAAGATGTTTAAAGTTTTTCTCTAGAGGCTCAAATCGAATAAATATGTGCAAATTTGATAAAAGACTACCTAGGAATGCTAGAGACAAAGTTTGTTGATCATCCATCAATTAGGTCAGTAGAAGATACAACTCAAGTTTTTTCTTCTATTTTAAGCTATGTTGACCACTAAAAGGGGCCAACTAAAATGATGTTAGCAAATTTAAGTGTGAGTTCCAAAAGGATGCTAGGAACCAAATTTGAAGTAAATCTGCCCGGCAGTTTCAGAGAAGAAGATGAATGACCCATGACGACAGAGCATCCCCTTTTGATACTAACAGCCCACCGTGAACATTCGGTTCGTGAGCTAAAACACAATGTTTAAAAATAATGTGCGCTATTTTTTAATTAAGATCATTGTGAACAACAGAATATTGCGTGCCATTGTTGAATTTTAAATAAAGCTGGTACAAAAAATGCTCCCCAGGATGTTTTATTATATACTTTAGTAATAATATGAAAGCAGTAATTGTTTCCAAAATCTTATTTTGGATATGAGTTCTCTATGTCAGCCTCAATTTCAAGCAACACATCTTGCTGACGTTGTGCGCGTGCTTCGGCGGCCATTTTGTCTATAGGTGCTGACAGGAAGTTGTAAAGGGAGTAGATTTCCGTGTCACTCTCTTGTACGTAGTCACTACAGATTCGACCAAAAAACTTCCAACCCTGTACAAAGTAGATTGTAATCATCTATATCGTGACTATACAGCTGATATTATTTAATAAGGAAAAATAAAATGTTTTTCAATCTTCAATGCTTATCATAGTTTGTTAACTTTCAACCTGCTCAAGGTGAAGATGATGAAAGCATTTTGAGACGTTGTGGCCGAGTGGTTAACGCGTCGGACTACTAGTAATCTAAGGATTGCTGACCGCGTGGGTTCAAACCCCGTCAGGGGCAAGCCGTTGTTTCCTTGAGCAAGAAACTTTACATTCATTGCTTAGTACTGGTTGGTTCCAGGAACGGATTCACGAGTGTATCAATAAGCTTATAGCATCCAACACAATCAAACTTAAATTAATTTGTATAAACAACTGATAGCCTTTTCTACCAGGAGAGGGCCAGACACATCCGTGCAATCTGACAAGGATTTATATAATTTGCTTCCATCTTGATATCCGTAAAATTGAAAATGGACAATTCCAAAAAATATGAAGCTGGGCAAGTCCATTTAAAAAACAGAAGGTTAAGGGTTTATCCAAGAACATTTGATCTAGATCTATTTTTGTTCATTGCTAATTCTGAACCATTGTTGAAGTATAATTACTTATTATTATTTTTTTCCAAAAAATGAAGTTATTTTACATTAATTTATGTAAAGATTTGAATATGCACCTTTTCTGCTCGACCAATTGATTCTTGAAATCTTTTTGCAAATTTTTGATTTTCTATTTGAGCAAGATAAACACTTCCTGAAGTGGATTCATCTCGTAAGGCTTTAACAGCTGCAGCCATGTTAGACCAGAATTCAATAATTCTAGTAAACTGCCTATCAACATTGCCAAGTTGTGCATGCGCCTCTCTCAAACTTTCAACGTTTCCTAAATTGGCTGAAAAGAAAAAAAAATATGAATAAAAAATCCGTTTCTGGTACTCACTCTATAAAAGTATTTTCCAGTGTACTTAGAACCGTTTTTATTTGAATCTATATATGTAAGCGTATCCTTTGCTTCCAAAACAAACATTTTAAAAATGAACACGCTATTTCTTAGTATTAAATGACACTAGAAAATGCTTAACCACCTTTGTTTGCATTCCCAAGCTTCTTTAAGGTTGCCCCTAACCTTTCCCAATGCCTTCTTGCCTCTTTATTAACGCTGTTCGTTGCATTCGAGCCAATAAACATCCAGTTTTGGCACCCATGGACTCGCTCTTTGTGGCTTCCCTGGTTATCCCCCTATAATGGCGTCCATTAAATTTTTTTCAAACTACAAAATCGACAAACAATTTCCCCTAAAAGGGTTGTCACGAAAAAAGGAATAAATACACACATTTTTTCTGTCATAAATTCAAGAAAGAGCTATTGGACCTTTTTACAGTGGACTTCCTATTATTCCTCTCAAATAAGTGTGTACGGTTTTCAACACAATTCCATTTAGTAGTTTTGAAAGATATCAACATTCACACAAACACTTAACCACAGTATGACTATGTTGCCTAGGTGAGTACAATGGCCTTCTCTTTCATGCGATTATCCAGGTAAAATGTGCATAGTCCTCAACATGACGTCCAGAATAAACAAAATTGTCATACATATGATTTCATGCAAAAGATATAAAACTATTGAGTTGTAGGTCAGCACACAGACATTGGGGGTGTTGTCAAAGAAACTATCATGAACACCACCCATTTCACTTTATTAAAAGAAAAAACAACAAAATGTTGATTTAAAATTTGGGATAATCTTTGATAGCTGTTTAAACCAGAGTTTAAAATTGAAAAACATATGGGAAGATTTACAATAGCTGTAAAGATTTTGGGCAGATTGTTGAAATTTAAAAGGGGAAAACGCCATTAGGGACACAAAAAATTCCATTGTAACGCCCCGTCCCTAGTATACTCTTTTTTAATGCTGTGACAAAAAAGGGGTTTTTGTTTAAATAAATTTGTGTATTGGGGCCGGGAAATTCACCCCATGTGTTTTTTTTAATAAATAAAGTTTTTGGCATGTTTTTTGAGGGTTTTTTATCCTAAAAATGCCTTTGGGGCCTTAATTTTAATAAAAATCCAGTTAAACGGAAAATATAAATTTTTAATAATAAATGACAACACAATAAAACACAGACATATAATATAATACATTAAAGGCATCAGACTCGTTACCAAATCTATCCAAAGTAAGAAAGCAAACATGTGACCTGGCTTTACTATTTAAAAGGCACCAAGTAAAGTTTTCCACACAACACTATCCAAATCATCTCAAAGGAAAAAAAATACAAAATATAAAAAACTTTAAAAGACATATATTATATATTATATATATATATATATATATATATATATATATATATATATATATATATATATATATATATATATACATTTAAATTTCTTTAAAAACGAGTTTGTTTCTAAAATAAATTGAAAAATTCAGATGCTTTATGTCAATATTATGCAACAGCTCTTGTCCCGATGCGTTTTTGTTCACATGCTCCCCTTTAATTTAGGTGGAGACATCGTGTTAACGGAATTTAATTTTAGCCTGGTTGCACTTTAAACTTTCCTCATTACAATAAATCAGACAGTTGCATGGCAACTGCCCCGTCCATTATTTCTATACGTAGTTAAGAAAACATTGTCTTTTCATTTGAAGAAAAAGTAGATAAAAACATTTCGCAACAAAGCAAGAAATTACAAAAATCGGTCCTGACGTAAAAGCTGGTGGATGTTTTTATGTACTTGTATTCTTATTGACGACCTCGTAAAATAAAACGTGGCAATTCCCGAAGTAAAATCAAATGCGTCTTTATTCAAAATCCATATAAGACTGGACATCCCGAATAAGTCTAATGTATAATGGAAAAAAAACTTACATTTTTCCCTGATTTTTGTCCCCGAACGAAACATTCCTGTAAACATGTTCCCACACCGGCTGAGAATGAAGGAATGACTTTCCGGCAATACCCCCGCGTAAGCTGCTCCGCACCTTTGAGACAACACATCAAATCAAATATTGTCTTTTTGTACTCTTCCCCCATTCATTCTTGCTTATTGGCATTCTGAAAATGGTCATTAAAACGTATTTTTAAAAAAATTAAAAAAAAAATCTTCCTTCCTTAAATTTTTATGAATTACAATTTAAAATATGTAATTTAAAAAGTTACACATCAATTTCACTTAAAATGTATGTTTTAAATTGTACCGATCTTCTGAAAGTATTTCTCTGACGTTACCTCACACATTCTGAAGGCCCTTTGTTACAGGGTAGTAAACCAACATGATACTGAAGTTGTCATACAGGTCTTGTTAAATATTTCTATATTCGTCCAAGTATCAATAGAATTATATATAATAAATAGTGCAGAGAATATGTCATTTATTAAAGATGTGTGTTGCATAGCTTCTTGATTAAAGGTTTCGGGATTTTTTTTGTACTTAATGTTACATTTCAAAATACATTGTGATAGATATGAGACAAACTAAAACTGTATGTCCATGAATAATTATTACATATTATTTTACACGTTTGTTTTTCAAAGGGTTAAAGTTATAAGGTGAATTTCCAGATTGCCGAGATGGAAAGGCCCCTTACGAAGTAATGTGCATTATATAAGCCATGAAAAGGCAGCTGGATTTTATTGGCATAGTTAATCAATCAGCCTTATGGTATACTAGTTTACAAGAAACAATGACGGTCAAATAATTTGACATGAGATCGAGTTTCATTTCTCGCCCATGGCAGCATCCAAGTATTGCATTTTAATAATGGCATCACCAGATGTTCATATTTTCAAAAAAATACCTGCTTGTTTTCTGAAATTTTCTCTATCTTCTGTTAATATCTTCAACTCTTCTTCAAACTTCTTTTTTTCCATGTCAAGTTCTTCTTGAGCTAGTTTCGCGGCTCTCGCTAGTTGCTTTTCTCGTTCCATTTCTACCTTCAATCTTTCTTTCTCATTAACAACTTCTTTATTCCGACTGGTTACACTTGCCATATTCTTCTGTACTTCAGTCTGGATTTCAAGATATCTTAAAAAGCAAGTTTATTCGGTATTATGTGATATAAATGAAATAAATAAATATCATTTCATTGCGTCTACAATATGATACAATATATGTCATGGAATTCAGCATGAATTATTATCAACGGCATTCTGCTCACTGCTACAAGGCGATATCTCAGTTGACTCTGTTTTACCTAAGTCAAAATTAGGAATCTCAGAAATCAGTTACTCTTAGTTAGCGTTTCAAGCGTCAATATTGCATGGCTTAAAATAAACCAAAATTGTTCAGGAAATTCAAACTTTGGGGAAAAAAATTAAAAAAGAGTACAGATTCAAGATTCAAGTAATGATTTACACGTTATGTGTGATTAATGACTGATTTTGCAGCATTTTCATTACATTTCTAGTGCGTGCAGTAAGGTATACTTTTGGAGATTTTAAGCGAAAATCAAGTTGATATGGCGAGAATCGACTCTACGTTACCAGAGGATCTTATGTTGAGGTAAAATAGTTATTTTAAAAGATATTAATAAATCTTTCACGCAATCAGGGCGTCCACTCATTTTCCATAGCAAAAAATATAGGAATGCCATCAAAATAAAGAATCTTTCATGGTCTAAATATAGGAAAATATAGGAATAGAGATAACAAGCAAAAGTAGGTTTATCCTTCTCCTCCACTCACCTACACCATTGTTTTATTTTATTAAAAAAACAAACAATCACCTTAACATCATAAAGGAAAACTTTAACAAATAAAGTGAAAAATACTGAAAGTACAAAAAAGTAGAAGAACACTAGTGCCTAGTATGGAAGAGAATACATGAAGTACTTCTTGTACATAGCAATACAAAATTATTCAGGATTTCAAAATAGGAAGTGAAATTTCTTTAAAATGAAATGCAATACAATTTATTAAAGAAAATTTAAAATTTAAATATTTTGAATGAGTGCACTAAAATCATCTTCACATTCAGTTAGAAATTAAGCATTATTTATGTCTATAAATAAAAAATAATGATGCCCTACTTAGACATAAAAACAACTTTGACACTATTATGTTATTGATTATGGTTCAACAAAGCATTTCAAAGTTAAAGGTACAATGTATATTAATATTATTGATATACATAAAGCTAAACAAACAATCATGCAACATAACCTTCTGAGAAAGTAAATTAATTTTTCTCACTGTCTAATTTTTAATTTTAACATTGACTTGAGGAAAACATCAAAGAAGACTTCACTTTTAAACTGTTCAGGTATAAAACTTATTGTGATTTTTCTTCTTGCCTGTAGCTGATTCCTTCCCCTTGCCTTTGTCCTTAACAGAGCTAGAGGAGGCAATTTGTTTTCCTGAAGAGGAGAGAGAAGAACTGGTCATCAGTTTTTGTTTCTTACTTTCAATTGTCTTTTTTCTCTCTTTTCTACCTCCTTTTGCTAATCTCTTAAATAACCATTTCTTTTCTCGGTTTTTCATCTTGAGAAGTGGCTGTAGAGATTATCATTTTAGCAACACTTGCACATTGCATATTTTGTTCCTCCATGGCTTTCTTTAGCTTAGAATTTCCCTCTGGCAATGAAATTTTTGTGCTCAAGATTTTTCCTCTGAGACGATCTTCGTCTTTTGATAAATCTTTTTTTTTCTAACATTGAAACAGTTTTATCTCTTTCTTCTTCTTTCTGTTCTTCAAGTTTCTTTCTTTCCAGTCGTTCATTCTCCCTCTCTTTTTTCTTTCTCTTTCTTGATTCTCTATCTCCTTCTGCAATCTATCTAGATAATTCCTGTGTGCCATTTTAACATAACTTAAAACCCCATTGTTAAGTGGCACACTTTCAGGACTTTGCTTCACTGGGTCACTAAACTTAACACTGTATTTTACAGTTCTGATAGCATTGATGGTCTTTTCCCCAATGGCTTGGTCTTATCAACTGTACCTAACATTCTATTTTGACACAAAAACTTGTATCTAACATCAAGAATTGCCCATTGGGGCAGCACAGGGGGCCCCTTTTTTTGATAGCCAATAAGTGTTAAAATTTTTTGTTAAAACTTTCTTATCAATTTTTCAGAATTTGTGCAAGTTTTTGCCAAATTTCACTCTCCAGAAACTGTAAATTTTAAAAATAGAAGTCGCTTTAATCAGGTATGTTGTTACAGTACAAAAGAAAGAATCTTTAACACCCAGTTTTTTAATTTTACTTGTAAAGATCAGAGCTCCTCAAAATTTAAGTCTTTTACTAGCTTTGCTTCACCAATCTCAAATTTTTGTCATCTTTAAAGTTGAGAAGTTGATTCCCAAAATCTGTTGATTGTGAATTTGCTTTCCTGTTGTACAAGCTTAACAAGCAATCTGGTGTAAGGAAAACTGTTCCTCATGACTGTTTATCACCAAAAATTGGGACCCTTTTTGTGTGTTTGGGGTTTTTAAACAATAGATTTTCACTCTTGAAAATTTTGTCCAAAAATTCCCTTTAAACAAAAAGGGATTACAGTTTTCAAGAATAAAAACTTAAATTTCCTATCTAGTCTGGAGATAGCATCTCTAATTAAAAATTGAAATTGATACTTTTTGAACTGTTTTGGGGTCTTTTTCAAGGTGTGCCACATATGTTCAAATACCTGACCACTGGTAAATTACGCTGGGAAATGCTGGACCCCCGCTGAAAACTTTGCGAAAATTAGGAATTGCTTTTAAAAAAACAACTTTCCCCTTTTGGGGGTCAACAAACCTCTTTAAAACATGCCTGGTTCAAACCTTTAACCTGCCCAAAATCTTGAAAGACTAAAAACCAAAATTAAAGGCAAAAGTCCCCTTTAAAAAATCTTCCCCCATATTCAAAAAAATTCCTTTGCAAAAGCATTGTCATTTTTGTGTAATTCAATTTTCCCTTTTCCTTTTGGGAAACCCTCTTTAATCAAAAAATGAGGGGCTTTTTGTTTTGAAAGGTTTATTAACATTTTTGGGGCCAAACACTGCCCAAAGGGTGAAAAACATGTCCCGAGGGAAACTATTTTCCCTTTAAAAGGGAAAACAAAATAAAACCCTTTTAGAAAATGCCTTTTCCATCTGCATGACTGAAGAAAAGGGAAACTTTGATAGTACCTGCAAACCAGAAACCTCCTCATGTTGTTGGTGACCAGTAATCTTTTGAGAAGATTCCATTTGCTTTCCTTGACTTTTGCCTGTGTGGTCTCAATACAACTTGTAATGGTTGAAGTAAATTTGTGAGTTATTTTCCATCATATAATAAGGCATTTTTAAAGAAGGCCATGATATGGCAAGCCATCTGTCAAGCATGTAGGAATAAAATTTGTTCTTCCCAACAAAACTAAAGCCGTCAGAAATTTTTGCGGAAATTTGAACAATGACTCTGAATGTCTTCGGATATACACCATCACGGCCCCAAAAAAATGTGTTTTGAAGTAACATATTTCCCAAAATGCCCCCCAAAATGATTTCAGCCAGCCTTTAAACTATCTTTTTCCCCCGAAAAAGGTTGTACATCAGTTTTTGTTCCTTCTGTTGTGTTTATTTGTGGATGGCCCTGGTTCCTTGGAGGCATGGTCCCAGCAAGGTAAAGCAGGTACTGGTTTGAACACCAACTTTGTTTGTGAAGATTAAAGAACTGACTTGCAGAGTTTCTTGTGCTGGCTTCCTTTGCAATGCTGAATCAACTGCTTCAAGCCACTGTTGTCACACCTTGCAAAATGCTCTGTATTGCCTTGGACACACCATTTTCTCAGTATCACACCATTTATATCCAGTTCATCAAGCCATCGTTCATTGAATTTTGTTCTGTCACAAGGCATTTTAATATACTAGTTACTTTGGTATTTAAGTATTTTAATACTGAATAAGAATGACAGTTTTTAAATGTTACCTGCAAATAAATAAATGGCACTTTGAACTCTGAAATACTTCAGAAGTATGTTTGGTTTTATCTTAAAAAAATCATTATTCAAAAGATAAAAACAAACTGGCTTGGCTGGGCAGGGTTGCCATACCTTTAGGAATGGTGTATTTTGAAGGAAACAGCATATACAGACATTAAAGAGGTGTTCTGAGCCCATTTAATAGATTTATTCCTATAAAATACCACTTTCCTTGCTTAGCCATAAAAACATTTTTTCCAAAAATATATAGGAATTTATAGCAATTTTGACCAATTTATAGGAAAAATATAGGAATTTATAGTAAAATGTCAAAATGTAGAAATACCGTATAATAGGAAAAAATAGGAGAGTGGACGCCCTCGCGCCAATGCACATCCAGTTGTCAAGATCCGATTCAGTTTCCATGATACGTGTCCATTTGGTCGCAGTATGGATAAAATTGCTCAGGATACATGTCCCATTGTCAGCATGGTCAGGTGCCAATCATTAGCTCAAATTCGGAGATTATAAAAAGAGACATCATCTCAAGATTATTGTAAGGTTAATTGTAAATTTACCGTTTCTGCGTCTGCTCAGTTTCGGTTTTCATTTCCTCGGCAATTTTGATAATCTGACCAAATATTTCTTTTACGACTTCTGGACTCTGAAATTAAAAAAAGAATCAAAACGTAAAATATTTGCCACTTAAAGGCCCGGTCACACAGCCCTCCACGGGCGTATCGCGGCCGAATAACGGCCAAAAATTTCTGCCCGTGAAGCAGACGCTGTTGGACGCTTTGAGGTCGCGATAAAGACGCGATACAGCGGTACTTTACCCGTCGTTACACGCGGTAAGAAATTCACACGCGGTTGGCCGCGCGAAAAAGTTTTGGGCTACCCAAAAATTTAGACCGCGGGTAATCACGGGCGGTACACGTGGTACACACGTGGTAAAGACGCGGTACCGACGCGGAACGAAACGTGCTAGGACGTGCTACGGCCGCGGTTAAGACGTGGTTACACGCGGTAGGACGCGAAATTTTAGCGGGTAATCGCGGGTGGAGCACGGTCATAGCACGTTTGTTCCGCGTCTGTACCGCGTTGTTATGCACATGCATTAGCGCGTGTGTACCGCGTGTAAGCACGGACAAACGCCTTTCTCCGCGTAAACAGCGCGCCCCAATACCGACCTAATCACGTTCAATTGCGTCTTGTACACGTCCCAAATACGATTGTCCACGCCCTAATCGCGTCCGTACAACGTTTGATTTAAGGTATATAAAAAGCGCGATTTGCCGAGCATTCGTCAGTTGTGCTCCAGACGTCAAGGGGTGAACATGGATCCCCGTCACTGTAATGACCTCGTCTTGCTGCTCCAGCAGCATCAGAACCAAGTGGTACAGGTCCATCACCTCCTAATTGACAGAAGAAGACGAAGGAGGAGGAGGAGAGTGGTCCGGAACATCTGGGTGCTCGACTGGATTGGCAGGAGACCTGAGCTGGGGCTGTACGATCGTCCGTAATGAAGATCCAAGGGCCTTCCAGAACTTCATGAGAATGCCACCTGCCATGCTCGATGAAATTGTGCAGAGACTGACACCAGCCCTTAGCAAGGAGACCACCAACTAGCGAGCACCCCTTGATCCAGGCCTGAAGGTTGCGCTCACCCTGAGGCACATTGCCTCTGGCGCCAAGTACCGTGAGATGCAGCCCGGTTCAGCTGCTTTATTATATCCGTGGTAGGCCGCGGTAACGCCGCGCTTCACTCGCGATTAAAACGCGGAACAGTCGCCGGCGTCTGTTCCGCGGGCATACCACGGGTAAACCGCGGGTAAGCCAATTTTGTACATTTTCCACCACGGGCAACTGCGGGCTAAAAGAAAACGCGAAATTTTACCCGCGTTACAGACGCGAAAGGCTGTGTGACCGGGCCTTAAGTGCATTGAGAATACAAAAAATCTGATTAAATGAATTTTGAAATTCTCTAATAATTTGATATAACTTAAAAAATTAATATAATTAAGTTCTAAAGTATTTTTGCTCTCAATTCATTTACATGTACATTCCTACTGTCAAAAGAACATTTGTCAATTTTTTTTATTTTGCTCCATCCAATCTCGTACGATTACTCTATATTTAGTTTGTTTGTGACCCTAAAATATTTATATCCCGTTTGACAGTAGATAATTAAAGAATAAAACAGAAAAATTAACCTGGAGTTCAACAACAGCGTCGGTGATCATAGGGATCAATGTTTTAACAATATGAGCTGCTGTCACTGTAAACTTCTTCATCAACCCGGTGGTCATCAGTTGTTGGGTTCGAGCTGAATGTGCTGTCAACCGGACCTGTAACAGTCATTGATAATTTATAATTGGAATGATAAATATATCAATGATTATCAATAATAATATCATTTATTCGTCTATATTGAGCAAACAAATCAAAAGACAAAAGACAACTGTCACAAGTATTTGGTTTGTGTACAAATGTAAAAAGCAAGAGGCATTCTTTTTAATTTAGCAGATTTTACCTGATAGTATTCGAAGGTATGACTTCAAATTTTTCATTTCCTAGCTTACATTAATCCTAGAAAGTGTTTCAATTTTTTTTAGTTTATCTGTCAAATATGTGAAGTTCCATTTAGGTAATGCGGGGTACATCTGCTTTGGCTTTCTTGATTGATTATTTAAACAATTACAGACTTACGAGGAAGATTACTACGTATCTTGAATATCATATACAGTGTACCTCCTTAGCTTGCTCTGGATGATCAGCTAGATGTAGATAGGCAAGTTCCATGTAATGTGCTACTTCCCTCTCGAGCTCTGTACATCTCTAAAGCAGCAATTGTATGAAAGCAGCTCATGAGTCTCTGTAGGCAATTCCTGTAATTTTGTGATGTGTTTAATACTCTTAATGGTGGGATAACTCATTTTAAAGACAGATTTCACGCAGCATAATAGTCAAAGGTTATATTATTTATGAATTGTTTAGCATGGGGCCCTATGGGCTCCCGTGGACGAGCGGTCATAGTCGCCGGCTTTAAATAGCTATCGTGGGTTCTAATGCTGCTAGGGACTTTGGATTATTTCATTTTATGAAGTTATTCAGATAGCTTACTTCTACTTAGGTGCAGTTTGTGCATGAAATAATACACAGGAGGCATCTGAGATCAGTCGAACATTGTTTAAAATTCGATACAAAAAAGCCTATGTCAATGCTTTTTCTAATTATTTACATTAATGATGGGGTGATCACAATACGAATCTTCCAGGTAAATACTTCATAATATGTAAAGCAAAAGTGATTCAAATTAAAATTTGTATTAAACAAGTATAAACATAAAAACATATTCATGTCTGCTAATACAATATGTCATGGTGTCATTTGGAAGAACATGGTGCTGGCCGAACCCGGAAAACACATTGAGCTGAACAGCAGGTACTTTAATCACTAGATCATAAATCATTTTTTAAGACAATAAAGTTAATATACCGGGAAAATACTGTATAAGTGTTTGTATTGCAACATAAATGGCAGATGACCCCAGAGAGCCGTATATTATATATTTACCGCCGGTGAAGAACTAGTTGTATACATGCTTGATTTTCCCGAGCAGTCCTCGCCATCAGAAGAACACGAGCGATCATCGTCGGCACTATCATCGGAAATCGTACACGTTATGCAGCAAAGTACGAGGAAAACTATGTAAATCTGCAAAACAATAGGCCGTTCAGATCTTTCCATTTAACAATACCTTGAAACAATCCGGTCTTATCAGTCACATATCGTATTTGTCAACTACTGTTTCTGTTTGTTACGGAAATTTGCGAACTATTCGCGAGCTAAGGGTAAGTCATATCACCTTATATTGCCTTGGTACGTGACGTATCATAATCGTAACTGAGAATTTTGATCAAACGGTTTAGTTGACAAACCAACCGCATATATTCCGTGACTTTGATCAAAATGTTTAGCTGACAAACCGTATATATCCCGTGACTTTAATCAAAGCGTTTAGCTGACAAACTGTGTATATGTCGTGACTATGATCAAAAGTTTAGCTGACAAACCGTGTATATGTCGTGACTATGATCAAACGGTTGAGCTGACAAACCGTGTATATGTCGTGACTTTGATCAAAAGTTTAGCTGACAAACCGTGTATATGTTGTGACTATGATCATAAGTTTAGCTGACAAACCGTGTATATGTCGTGACTTTGTTCAAAGCGTTTAGCTGACAAACCGTGTATATGTCGTGACTATGATCAAAAGTTTAGCTGACAAACCGTGTATATCCCGTGACTTTGATCAAAAGTTTAGCTGACAAACAGTGTATATCCCGTGATTTTGATCAAAAGGTTTAGCTTACAAACTGTGTATATGCCGTGTCTTTGATCAAAGCGTTTAGCTGACAAACTGTGTATATCCCGTGATGCAGGGATTGTACAAAGTAACGCATTCAAAACGATACCCAGATGGTCTTTCTCTTGAAAAGCAAATACATTCCGGTAGAAAGTTGTAATGAGGGTTAAAACATAACGTCTTACTATCTATATGCGCTAATTCATTTCTATCCATTTGAAATACTATAAAATATATTTGTTCGTTTACATTAAGCCCTGTTACATCAGGTCGGTGCTCTCACGGCTTCCAAGAAAAATTGAGAACGCCGGCAGAAAGCGTCGTACGATCGCAAGCATCGCCACAGTATCGCATACAACTCTGAGGACTTGCTTAAAACAAACGCCGTCACTTTATGTTTTAATAAGTGTGCTTTGAATAATACGCATAAAAACATAGCAGAATGTGATTTTGCACAAATGATATAAAATGTGATTTTTTTGAGTGTATAAATCTATATATCTTCTGCAGATTATTGTTTGAATTTTAAAAATACTCCCATTCTGTTTGCCTTAAACGCGAATAGCGCATTTTGTTCCGAAAGAGTTTATTCTGTTTACGTACAGTATTCATGTGTAGACATTCTATGAAATTCGACCATAATATTATGGAAGCAATATAATTTGACCGTTAATTAAACTTAAAAAATAAGATATGGCTTTATACCATATATAATATCGCAGTTAAATTGACATTAAGTCACAAGTACGGAAGCTTAGCAGGGCCTCCACTTACCTAAATGTTTCACGCCATGTCAACTTGTTTCTACTCGTTTTCACCAAAAACATCCCATGAACATGTAATGATTTATACGTAATACGTAGAAGATTTATAATCATTTCGAAAAAACTTGTTGAATTACGTGAACTATTTGTCAATGAGTGTAACGTATTTGCGTCTTACTAAATATTTCAGCAAAGTCGACTGGATTTTTATCGAAGTTTCAAAAGCATCAAGCATATCGAGAAAAGTTAAGTTGCAATGCCTTAAAACTCCTCATCTTTTGTCAGTAAATTTTAGTTAGATGTGCAAAAACAACTTATCAATGCGAATAAAAATAAGTCGGCTTAGCGGAAAACATCTCGTCAACTGTAGGCCCTGATGATACGCTTCCGTACACAAGTAATGTGTATATATCGTCAAGTACTATGTTTACACATTTACATACTTGTATAGATAGATCTACTTCTTACTTAAATAATTATTTATAAACTTAACATAGTATATCAAGTTTTAAATAGAATACACGTCATTATCAAATAAATATGATATTTTAACACAAATTTAACACAATTACCTTGCACTCCATACCGCTGTTTAAACGAAACAGAAAGTAGAATAAATTAACCACGGGTTTTCCAATATTTAAAAAATATCCGCATGAATGAGTCAGTGTATAACTCTACGTGGCATATAATAACACTTAAACCGATATAGAATTTTACGTAGCTCTTGTAGCTGTCTGAGTAAAAAAATTAAATACGGATCTCTTGGGGTCTTTTTTGTAATGTTGCAAACTGTACATTCATTGTAACATTTCCCTAGCATTTGTGTAATTCTACAATATGCAAAAATGATAACTCGTCATCTTAAATTTAATAGGAGTATAATTATAATTATATTTACCGTGTGTACAACAGCCATTCCTCCAGATGAACCAGCTGATACTGTTTGTGATGAATCTTTTGTATCAAGACACTCTCTCTTATTAGGTGATGCCATGGTTGATATAGTATGACTGGTTTAACGATCTCGAAAGTATGGTTTGATAAGCGAATCGAAAGTTGGATAGGTTTAAGTTATTCCCCTTTAAATAGCTAAATAAATGAAAAGTGAAATTAAATTTAGAAATTAATTAAACCAGATCTAAGGTAGTTTTAGGAATATGTAGAAAACGATAATTTGCCAATCGAATTATAAATGTGCAAACTGTTTGATGAAAAGTAAAACTTATAGGATTGTTTACTATCTGGCATTTTCCTTCAAGAAATAATACGCGGTTATAGCATAAGTTTGTGTAGTCAAAATATATTGACGTGCCAAAGCTTGATTCTGAGATATTTTCGTTCGGGGCGGGAATTCGTGGGAGGCAAAATATTGCCCAGCCCCCGAAAAATCCTTTTTTTTATTCGTCGCCCCTTTTTAAAAATTTAATTTTAACCTAAAGTTTGGTAAAAAATTGACAGGGAAATTTTAATTAAGTTAAATTTTTTTCCCGGTAAACCAAAATTTCCCCTCCTTTGTAAACGTTTTCCCCGGGGGTTTGCCCCTTGTTTACGTTTTAATTTAAAACATTGAAATTTATTTTTAAACTTTTAATATTTTTCTTTGGTTTCCCAGTTTATTTAAGTTTTTAAAAACATGTGTTTTTTTAAAATTACAAAAATATTTAAATTATTTTTAAAACTTTTAATTTATGTCCCTCTCTCGTTGGTTTTTAAACGCTTTTGGTTCCACCCAGTATTTTTTAGGGAATACCTTTTTTTTTTTAAATTTAATTAAAAATTTTTAAAAATTTAAAATAAAATTCAGTTTTAAAAATGGGGACTTTAAAATTTTAAATTTTAAAATATCCCAATGTGACCAAAATTTTTAAAAAGTTTTTAAAATTACGAAAAGCTAAAGGACAAAGTTTCCCGGGTTGGCTATTAGCCCAGGGCCATTGAGTTTGGGGTCTATTTTGTGTATCCCTTGCCCAAAAATTTTCCCCCCAAAAAGGGGAGAATCTGACCCAGAAAAAAAAAAATTATTTTTTTAAAATTTACCCTTCTGGCCCCGTCAAAATATTTTGACTACTTGCCCAAACATTCTTGAAAAAATTTATCATAGTAAATTTTTTTATCAGTAAAACCCTTACTTTCAACAATTTAAACCTCACACCATTTTAAGATTTTGGCCCTTGAAAAAACCCAGTTCGGGCCCTTTTTGGCCCCCTTTTACAAATTTGGTTTGAATAAACTTTTAATTTCAAAAACAATTTTGGGAACTTTTTCCCAAAAAAATGGGAGCTTTCCTTTTATTCCCCCCGTTAATTGAAAGAAAAATAAAAAATATTTTAATTTATTCAACAAAACCCCAAAACCCCCGTTTTTATGAAATGGTCATAACTCCCCCAAAATGTCCTTAAAGGGACATGGACTAGGCCCCGGGTCTTTTTTTAAATTTTTGTTTAATTTTGGTTAACTCAAACCTCCCTTACCCTTAATTTTTTACGTTATTGTTTCACCCTTTTTTGGAACTTGAATATATCACCCCAGTTTTTAATTTATAATCCCCTTTAATTATAATGAAATTTAAAAACCCTCCCCATTATATTTTTTTTTAAATGAAAATTTTACTTATCGAAAAAATTTTTATTTTTTTCCCGGGGTCGCCCAAAACCAAACAAAAAATTTGGTTTAGCGAAATTTCCCAGAGTCTAATGTTTTTTTGCAAACCCCGAAATTTAAGGCCCCAACTTTTTGGGAAAACGGTTTTATTCCCCTTTTGAAAGGGTTCCCACAAAAAGGCCAAAAAATTTTCGGGGAGTTTACTGCTTTAAAAGGGGTCAAAGACGGCCCCATCCAATTTTCAAGAAAAGGGTAATTCCCAAAATTTTGGTCAAAAGTTTTTCTTAAAATATTTTTTTTAAAATAAAAGGGAATTCATCTCGGGACTTTAGAAGTTTACGCCCCAAACCCAAAACAAAAAAAGTAGTTCCAAAACCCACTTTAAAACTACCCCGATTTAAAAGAAAGAAATTTTTTTATTTTGCCCCCCAAGGGAACCCCAAAAAACCCCCCCAAGCTTTTAAATTTCCAATACCCCGTTTTGGCTTTTTAGAATTTTTCAATAAACACAGTCCCCCTAATTTAACCCCGGAGGGCGGCCCTTTGATTTTATAAATTGAAATTTACTTTTTTTCCCTTTGCCCAAAATTACGGAAAAACTTACACAAAACCCAAAGAAATTGGAAATTATAGATTCTACAATGTCGGACTGTTTTTGGGCGAGAGGATTTTCGCTAAAAATATTTACTTTAATTTTAAAACAACAGGTTTACCCTGAACAAAAATCACCTCTTAAATTAACAAGGATTACAAAACCCCCCGGAAATGCAATGGAAGTTCTAAATTTAGAATGACTTGATTATTATTCAGACTTTTCTGTGTAAAATAATAACTTCTCCGTGGTACAGTGGATAACTCACTCGCTTAAGTGAGCTGAGAAAGGTTTTCGAGTTTGGATCCCAGTCGGGGAAACTTTTTTTTTTTTTTTGTTAAATTCTTTTTTAAGTGTTTTTGTTAAGGAAATAGCCATGATATGCAAGAATAAAGTGTGGCTGTCGTAAAAAAATGAACATAAATGATTTTTTGATGCAAACTCTAGATATTATCCCAGAATTCCGTTTTTTATCAAACTCTGTGCCTTTTCCCAAAATAATAATAAAAAAAAATTAAATATACAAAAATGCATACAGATTTTTTAACATAACAAATTAAAAAGAATTCCCAAAGATAAAGGAAAAATCCCCACAAACTTTGGGGCCCTTTGTTTCTTTTAAAATATTAATGCTTTTTAATTTAAAGTAAGCCCCCCAGGATTTTTTAAAATTCGGGTGTTAAAACAACAGTTTAAAGGGTTCCCCGTTACAACCCTTTAAATTTTGTTTTTTAATTAGGGTTTTTTTCCCGGGGCCGTTCACATATAAATTTTAAACCGTGGTTTGAAGGGGTTTTCGGGCCCCTTTTAGGAAGCAAGAGGTCTGGAGTTAAAAAATTCCCCAGAAAAAAATTGAAAAAAACTTTTTTTTTTTTTTTTTTTCCAAAATTTTTTAAAGTCAAATAAACATTGGATTGAATATCAGTGTTGCAATTTTAGTCTTATCGCCAATTTACTTTAACAAATTAAAAACGCTGGAAAGCATTGAGGTGGACTTTCATTATTAGTCTCACAACTTGCACCTTTCTTACATTCTGAGACCAAAACAAATTCAGGCGCCCTTCTGTGCTTTGATTTATTATAGTTATCTTAAAGAAAGACGCATCTCCACACATGGGAAGTACTAAAAAAATGAATCTGTTGTCCTTTTTGGTAAGCAACTTTAACTATCGTTTTAATAGTTAATGCGTATTACACATTTGCAACTTTCATTTGCTTATTTTGAGGGATTGATCAAACAGTAAACACCGAAAGCAGGTTACCGTCAGCTGAATTATATCCACCGGTATTAATATATAACAACAATGTAACTTTATTATTATTAGATTGATCAAGTTACTTTCATCACTTTTTCTTCTAGACTACGACGCCGATTACGCATACGGACTAACGTCTGCGCTAACGACTTCGACCACGACTACGTTAACGTACGTCTGTACGACTTTGTCAAGTCCGGGCATTCGGACCATACTACGTCTTTACCGACTTCAAGTCCGGCTTTGAACCACGACTACGTCTTTTACCGGACTTCAAGTCCGGCTTTGACCCGACTACGTCTTTACCGACTTCAAGCCAAGTCCGGCTTTGACCACGACTACGTCTTTACCGACTTCAAGTCAAGTCCGGCATTGCCACGTTACGTCTTTCCGGGACTGTCAAGTCCGGGGAGCTTCGAACCACGATTACGTCTTTACCGACTTCAAGTCCGGTTTCGACCACGACGGCAAAGATTTCAACCATGGCTACGACATCTCGACTTTAATATTAGACTACAACTACAGGCTACGACAGGGACGATGACTACTACTTCTTTTGACTACAAAACATGTCTACGGTCTATGACTTGTTATGGACTTTAAACCTTTTAGGCATTACGGATAACAATAACGAATCATTTACGGCTTACCAAGCTGGGCTACAATCACAAAAGTAAATTTGGGCAACTTTTATACTTGCAAATAATACCTTTAGATGATTTAAATAACTAGAGAACAGCCCTAACAACGACAAACCAAAGACAACGAGTACGGGCTAAACATACAGCAACGACTACGGTTTTTTTGCCGAACAACTACGACTACTAATTCGACCATTTCTACGACTTCTACCACATTTACGTCCTCAAGTCATTATCTTATGGCGGCGACGACCCTCGAACACGAGTATTCTAGACTTCTAAGGACGCCACGGGCTTTAACAACACAAGGTTAAACTACTACATTGTATAGTACTACGACTTATAGACTACGAAATTTAAGTTTTGGAAAAAAATACGACTTTTTGCGGTACGAATTTTTTGACTACTTTCAACGTCTAGTGCGGGGAAAAAGTGTACGGGGTTTAAAAATGCATGTAGACCCAAAAGTTTCCCAAAGGGTATTATCACCACACGACTTTTTACGACTACGACTACGACTGCAAAAACCCGGGCGAATAAAACCCACGTCTCCACCTCCAACAATGAAAGGCCATGGGCTAGAATTCATGTTTTTATGACATTTTATTAAAAAAGATACGGGCAACCCTTTACGGCCACGACTACTACGGGGCAAGTGAGGGCCCCTTTTTTTGACAAAACCAAAATAATTTGGGGTTTCGACCAGCAAAGGAAACCAGACCAGCCTGCGCAAACCACTATGTTGGTTTTGTAAAAAACCCCGGCTTTAAAATTTTTCTTTTCAAAATACACCTTTTACGACATCGGCTAAGACTAAAAATGAAAAGTGGGCGAAATCACTGATTTTGCATTAAAATTTTAAAAAATTTAATATCAAAGGGTACTCTAATATTTATTTACAGAAGTACGTGTTTACATGCATGTCCCCTAAAAAACACACAAGAAAAACATACAAACAAAACAATCAACAACAAAAACAAAGAACCTATTATATATATTGAACAATAGGGGTCATTTTCTGTTCATCACTTATCCTTCTGCAGGTAAAGGTGTTCTTTCGTTCTTGATTAATTTTTTGTGAAATGGCTAAAGTGATTTACTGGTCTGAAAACTATTTTCTCATGATCAGTGCTCTTACATAATATGGAAACTAATCAAATGAAGTCTTGGCCTTGGGGATTGAAGAAATAGGCAATGAAATCTTTTCAAACGAATAACAGGTTAAAATTTAAATTGTGAAAGTTTTGATGAAAAGTTATTTTAACATATTAACAGGTGTTTTAACGTGTGAAAATGTTATGCTTCGAACCTCTTGACTATCAACTGACCGACTTTACCTAAAAGTACACAAAAAGTATCAGTTACAAAACATTATATAAATTTGCAGAGTCAAACTTAAAAGAAATGTATTCACATAAACAATTTAATTAGTACATGTTGCAAGATTTTCAATTTTATAGAATGTTTAAGATTTAAATGTGCTTCAATCGTAAAGCACCCGTTTACTTCGGAAAAGATGTCTCGTACAAAGAACACAAATACACCAACGCAATTTGCCCTTGGAACCAAAACAAAGTTCATTCGCCCAAAAAAATTACCCAAATTTGTCTAGGGGAAAAATTTTAAAGAAAAATTTCTCTTTTATTTTTTTTTACAAAAAGGGGGCCCCAAAGGAGGCCGCCATTTTACTATTAAAATGACTTTAAAGGGGTCCGATAAGTCGCCTTTTCCATGTCAAAGGTCCCATTGGAACATTTTGCCGAGAATGCCCGAAAAAATTAAAATTAAAAATTCTTGGACATTTTATGTACATACCAATAAAAAAAATTTTAATTTTTAATACGTTTTGGGAAAAAAAAATTGAGTCAAAGAAGTTTAATATTAATTGCCTTTTTTTTCAAATTATGAGGAGTAATCTATTCTTAAATAGGTTTAATTTTATCATTCGATTGTCAAGTTTTAAAGATGCCACGCTGTAATTTTATTTCATTTATTCTCACAATATTCTTAACTGTTGGTGCATTTGCATTTAGTCCACTTATTCCAGTTAATCATCTTCTTTCGGGTATGTGTTATTTATATCATCTTCTATTTTAAGAAGAAGCTCGTGCTGACGATTTGCGCGTGCTCTGGTTCCCATGTTGTCTATTGGTGTTGACAGGAAGTTGTACAGCGAGTAAATCTCGGTGTCGTTTTCTTGCACATTAATCACCTTTCCAAAAACGACCGAAAAAATTTTCCCAAACCCCGTAAATTAATACTTTTGTTTAAATGCTATAAATTTTACCTTTTTTTCAATTTCGATAATTTCCATAAAACGGAAGTAGATTTTTGCAAAGCGTTTCTACCCTAGGGGAAAAAAAAGCAGTAACGGAAAAAAATATTTTTTTATTCAGTATTCAAATTTCTTCATTAACAATTTGATATAAACTAAAAAGATTAACCCCTAAAATATAATTTATACATAATTTGCGTTGAAATTTGGTTTAATTAAAAATTTAATTTTTACTTTTTCCCTTTCTGCATTTTACGCCAAAAAGCCCCTTTTCCAAATTTGGGTAGCAAAGTTTTTTTTAACGTTTTAATTTTTTAAAATTGGGGACAAATGAATGAATTACATTTATTTTTTAGCATAAAGTCCCAAATATGGCCCCCCCAAATCAATGTTTTTGGGGCCCCGTAAAAAAAAACCCCTTTAAAATTTAAAGGCTATTATAAAACCGGGGCTTTTTCTTGCATTTCCCTTCCCTTAATAAAAAAAAACCCTAGTGCCCCTTATGCAAAGCCACCCCTTTTTCTTTCTTTGATATAAAAACAATGGGATGACAAAACAAAACCCATTAATTATTATTTGGGGAAAAAAAAAACTTTTTTCCCCGTAAAAAATACTTTAAATTACATTTTCTGCTCGTTCTATAGATTTTTTTAAATTCCTATCAGGAAATTTTTTGGGTTTTTAATTGGAAAGGTACGATTTTGAAAACTTTTTGTGTCACTCTTTTTAAATTTTCCAAAAACTGCCGAAAATTTCCCGACCAGGAATTTTAATAATGCGTGTGAATTGTCCCGTCAACATTACCAAGGCTAGGGATGCGCCTTCACGCAGGGTTTTTCCCCATTTCCTAGAAAATTTTCTTTAAATGGTAAAAAAACAAATTGTTTAAATTAAAAGAAAAGTTTAAAAAAAAAGCATCAAAACATTTGTAGGGGTTTGTCCTTTTTGGAAAAAAAGAGTTTTTTTGGCCCCTTTGGGGATTTTTAACGCACTGGCCCAAATTTTTAGCTATGGGTAAGTGTCGGGGTTAAATTTTTTTTTTCTCGCCAACATTTAAAATTTAATATATAGTTTTCCCCCAGAGGGGGAATAAGGAAATTTTACTTGTATTTTTTTAAAAAAAGCTTAGTAAAACTTTTCCCCCTTTTCCCCCGTATTTATTTCGTAAGAAAAAATTAAAAAGTAATTTTTGTAATTTTTATTGTTATTGTATTTTTATTTCCCAAAATCCCCGAAAATTGAGGGGTTTCCCTTTCCCGCCCTTGTTCCTCAAAAATTTTAAAACTGCCTTTTTTTACAAACCAAAAAGTCAATTTTTGCCGGTTGTTTAAAACCTTTAATTTTTGGGTTTTGGAAATTGGTTTAAAAAATTTTATTTTTTTCCAATTGAAAATTTTAACTTTTTGGGTGAAGTGAAATGGTCCTTTAGGTTCCAAAAAGGGTTTAAGGTCATGGTGCTTTTAAAATTGATTTTTACACGTTTGGGTTTTTTATTTTCAAAAAAGTTTCAGGATCGGGGAGTATACAATTTTTTATCCCTTTTTTTGCAGGTTTTTTAAGTTTTGTTACTTTTCCGACAAAAAAAAAAGGGGAAAATTTATCCATTTCCCAATTTAAACTTTCCCAAAAAAACCCAAAAAATTTTTGTTAAAAATTTACAAGGAAAACAGTTTAGGACTTTTTTTTTAATCTTCTTTTTCATGGATTTAACTCCCACTTACGGTGTTAAGAGCCGTTGCCTCTAAGAAGCTACTTTTCACCGATTCTTAAGTTTCATTCCATTATCGGTTTTAAATATCATAAAATAGGTGTGAACAAATGAAGCTTTCGAGTGGCCCAAATAGGCGGATAAAAAAGGCGAGACTTTAGGGCATTTTTAATCATTTCAAGCGCCTTTGTCCGGAATGTACCCCGGGAAAATATGGTATTTTTGGGGTTGTGGTGCTTCCAACACCTTTTTACTCTCACTCTCTATTTAATACCTGTTTCATTTCCAAGCCCTTTTCAATTGTGCCAGCGGCTCAAAGAGCCCTTTCCTTTTCCGCTGGTGTCTTGCATCCTCAAATTATAACATTCCCAAACGTTTATCACTAGTCCGGTCCACAGCCCCGTACCTGACTTTCTTTGGTAAGCGATCCAATCAATATTTGAAAAAACTGAAATCGTTTGACTCCATGTATCATTTATATTTATAATAGAAACAGTATTGATCAATTTTTAATTGATGTTGTGTTAATTCTATTTTTTTAAGGAAACGGAAGCAAAAGGTGGTCAGATTCTATAAAAGAAGCAAACTAAATGCGACCATTCTAAAACGCTGAAATGGGTGGACGCTCTTTTTTATTTGAAAATATGGTGAACTATTTTTTAATAAAAAAATGAATGACAAAGGTATTTCTTGGATAAATACATATGACGGTAACCTATTCAGAATATTATATTCCGGATAATATGATCATTTATTAATTAAAACTCATCTCACATTGTTAGAGCGTTTGTCGGAATTAAACAATCCAGTGAAGAAGTTGACAGTTGCTGAGACCACATTGAGAGCTACACCCTGTACACCCCCAGATAGCGCCGGTCCCGGCGACAGTGCCGTGTCCAAGAAAGTACGCCCTGAGCTCGAGTCTTTTGATTCTACACGAGCTTTCTCTATGAAAATATAAAAGGTGAATAATAAACCATATTGTAAATATCTTTATTTTTTAAGTATAATGTTTTATACAATGCAATAATTTACATCGTAAGAATACAATCAATACAGACATTTCAAGATTGATTGTGTATAATGAAATTTTGAGAAATTATGAAAGAATAACCATATGTGGTACATATTGTGGCTGATTTGTGCCATGTCGTACTTTCGCTCCACGGGACGGAACGGCGAAAACACAAAGGTACGACAAAGTCAACTTCCGCTCCAAGTTCGTGTTTTCGTCTGGTGCCCCGCGGAGCGAACATACGACATGGCACAAATCATCCAAACCTAGGCATTACAATATATAATTTTAAACTACATTTTGTATTATCATAATTGTAACAACAATCATACTCCTACGTGTATGTACAAATATTTCGCGAGAAGGTAATGTAAATGAACACGTTTATTGTGTCGCCTCTACGGAGTAGTGGCGACATATAGGGATCACTTCTCCGTAGTCTGTCTGTCCGTCTGTCTGTCCCAAAACTTGTCCGGACTACTCCTCATAAACAACTGGTGCAATTTCATCCAAACTTTACAGGAATGACCAGTACCAAGTGTAGTTGTGCATATTGTCAGCATTTTCCGGTTCAATGATTTTTGTCAGAGTTATGACCCTTTAATAATATTTATTTTTAAAGTTTGTCCGGACTACTTCTCTTATACCACTAATGCAATTTCAATGAAACTTTACAGGATTGATCTGTAGCTCAAATCCTTGCGCATATTGCATTGGTTTTCCGGTTGAATGATTTTTGGCCGAGTTATGGCTCTTTGATAAAAAGGTGTTTTTTTCTGTGTGTTGCCAGATACACAAAAGCTTGTCGGGACTACTCCTCATAAACTACTGGTGCAATTTCATCCAAACTTTACAGGAATGACCAGTACCAAGTCTAGTTGTGCATATTGTCAGCATTTTCCGGTTCAATGATTTTTGACCGAGTTATGGCCCTTCAATATTTTTTTATTTTTAAACTTTGTTAGGACTACTTCTCTTATACCACTAATGCAATTTCAATGAAACTTTACAGGGTTGATCTGTATCTCAAGTCCTTGTGCATATTGCACGGGTTTTTCGGTTGAATGATTTTTGGCTCAGTTATGGCCCTTTGATAAAAAGGTGTTTTTTTCTGTGTGTTGCCAGATACACAAAAGCTTGTCGGGACTACTCCTCATACACTACTGGTGCAATTTTATCCAAACTTTACAGGAATGATTAGTACCAAGTCTAGTTGTGCACTGTCCGTCTGTCTGTCTGTCCGTCTGTCGCAAAACTTGTCCCAACATAAAATTGGCCATCATGAGGCGACACATGTGATCACTGATCGCTCTTGTTTTACCAGTATTTTCCCAACATTGTTCGCGCTTGGATTGTAATAGTTTTAACTCCTCCTCCATTCTTTTCTTTTCTTCATTCAATTCTTCCTGTGCAAGTTCCGCCGCCCTGGCGAGCTGTTGTTCTCTCTCCATTTGAAAACCCAACTTTTTCTGCTGATCGACCACATACTTGTTTCGCTTACTTACACTCGCCATGTTTTCTTGAATTTGAGCTTGTATCTCCAGATATCTGTATCAGATATATAGCATTTTACAGGATTTTTCATTTAACATAGACCAATATTAAAGTGTAACATTCAAGGTTGGTATGATAACATGTTACTACATTCTAAATTTCACCATTTTCCATACTTAAATGTTGAATTCAGTTTAAGCCAGCGCAAAGGGGTGTGAAATACCGTGTTCATGTATTTCTACCGTTCAAAAACGCGAGCCTGCAACATTTTTCATTTTCTGCTGTGTACGGAAGGTCTCCATTTTATTTATTTTAGAAAAGCTATTAAGCAATATTTGGCGAATCTTAAAACAGTCTGTATGAGATTACAATAGATGTAAAATTATTTTTTATTAAATTATATCTTAAAGCCAGAAATGACAAAGTCGCTGTTACATTAAAACAAGCAATGTTATGCTACAGTAAAATAATTCTTAATTGGGTTAAAATTGTGAAAATATACTAGACAGTCTAACCTTTTCTGTGTCGATTCGGTCTCTATCTTCATTTCTTCAGCGATCTCAATTATCTGACCAAATATTTCTTTCACAACTTCTCCACTCTAGAAAATTATGAAATAGTTTGGTGAAAACTAGAAAGCATTATAACTGAACAATAATCTATGTTTTTCTTAGTGTTAATGAATTTAAACGCACATTAGTACAAATAAATCATAAAATATGTAGTACATATGATTACAGTTGTTAAGTATTAGCGCTTATGGGGAGCGGAGGTCTAGTGGTTAAGGTGTCTGCCTCTCAACCCAGGGATCATGGATTCGATTCCTAATCCGGTCACGGCCATGTTTCTTTATATGACACCATTACTGGCCACGGCAATGTTTCTTTATATGACACCAGTACTGGCTGGTTCCAGGAAGAGGACTCGAAAGTGATTAAAATAAGTTGCAAGAACTTGTTTCGCAATCGAGCTTAAAAAAATATGTTTAAACCAAATTTTAATGCTTAGTTCTCCTCTTGTTGTTTTTGGTTGTTGCCTTTTATTACAGTTACAATTCTTTTATGATAGGTATGTAAGTGTTGAAGTGTTATGTGAACCTGAAGTTCTGTAACGGCATCAAGGGTCATCGGAATCAATGTGTTGACTATATGAGCTGTTGTCACAGTAAACTTCTTCATTAGCCCTGCAGTCATTATGTGCTGGGTTCGAGCTGAGTGCGCCGTCATGCGAACCTTAAAACAACAACAACAATTAAACATGATATTGTAAAGAAGGGGATTTCAAAAGTTTTATTTCCATATTTTCGAACGTCATTTTAATTCCGTCAGAAGCTTTTGCACAATAATAGGTATGTCTGTTAACACGTCTAGTCAGGAGTGTATATGACATGAATGCAGAGGAATTAACACTTCATATATTGTTTTGTAGTTTTAAACAGCATTTTTATAATATTTCCTTCACACAAGAGAAATCACACTCTTAATAAACGAATATTTGCAATCTTGTTTACAGTCTCTACATAAATGTGTTTCTGTACACATTTATAAAAAAAATTATAGTGAATATACTGTGTCGAGGTTATGACATTGCAATGAATGGCTGAAACGTCTAAGCAATCGGAAGGTTTTTTTACCTCTATGTTGAACCGTTTGTCAGAGATCGAAAATATGTACACGTATGTGATATATTCAACCTGTCATATGTGACAGAATAACAAGAAAATGTGTTGTATTTTTATATATTTCTACAGTATGCAAAAAGAAAATAATGATAAAAATCTCTTATTAACTATAGATAGTTTTAAATGAAAACAGGCAACCCTTTTGCATGGAAAATTATCTAAGAGCACTTGGTATTGGTTATTTCTTCAATTTTAACAAATTTCCTTACATCCCTGGCTTGATCCGGGTGATCAGCAAGCCTTAGGTAAGCGAGTTCCATGTAGTTAGCAACTTCTCTTTGAGCCCGGTACATCTCTAATGTCGCTATCGTCTGCAGCAACTCACGTGTCTGCACGTGCATTTCCTGAAACATAGTACATACTGTATGAAAGCGGTTGAAATACCCTCCAAAACATCACGTGACCGTTTCATTAAAAATACATATGTTTGTACAGTTAGTCTTTTCCTTATGATACTGAAATTTAAGTGCTATAGAAAAAATATACCAATTTTCAACGCTTTTCCCCAAAAGAATGTAAGATCTGCTTGCATTTTTAAGCAAATTTTATATTTGTAAAATAAACAGAGGAAAGTGTAACGACTGACTCCATTTGAACATCATTTTTTTCTTTAAAATTACAGATTTGGGAGTTTGTACAATACATAATATAACGGGATATTTGCCTTAAAACAATACATTTTACAACATACTATTTGCGTTATATCAGAGGGCCATCTTATTGTTACATATCTCATACATTAAACGGTTGTTAATAGTAATGAAATAACATGATGAAAGACATTTTAACTCTTGTTTCAACGTAACTGATTAGTTTATAATCTGGGACATAATAGCATAACACTTTATGTCCCATATATCACTATGTCATGTCAACGCTTGAACGATGCTTTTTGCTACCAAATAACTGGGTCTTTATCTAATTACACTTATATACATTTACTGATGTTAATCCTAAATCTGTAGTTATATGAAAATAAAACTAAGTCGGAATAAGTCGTAATAAGTATGATAAAAACACCAATACACTTTACTGTAAAGAAATGACAGGTGAAGATTAACCAGTGTGTGACAATACTAGTACAATAATTACATATACATATATTTATAGTATCACTTTAATGATTAACATGACAAAATTTAAAAACATTTCTATAATAACAATATACAGCAATATTTTTTAAAAAACAATTTACAGGTAGAGAATAAAAATACAAGTACAAATGATGAACATATTTGAGATACATATAATTCATATGATAAAATTTTTTCATCACTGGAGTCTTTCAAATTTGTATTTGACATCAAATTAAAATTTTAAACCGCTTGTCATCTGCAAAAGCAAAGTATAAAATACAATTCTATCTTATTATAAAACTCATCATTTAAGAAATGAAAGTCATCTTCTTTTGCATTCATAATACATATTTGACATGTTTTTCTTTCGTCCATATGCGAACAAATATTTCACTCCTTATACAATTTTATTCCCAGTATAATGCCATGTAACATTTACATGGAAGCACTTTGCCAAAAGTCTATGTACTAAGTTTCCAGTGATTTCCCTTTGAAGTTTTCCTTTTCGTTATTTGATCGTTCTACTTTTTTCTATAAGAAGACTGTTAATCGTATATTGATTGATTGATTGATTGATTGATTCCTTCGTTCGTTCGTTCGTTCGTTCGTTCATTCATTTATTCATTCATTCATTCATTTTAAGCATACTGTTTGTATATTATTGACCCATACTCATTTTTGTGATATCCACATTAATACTCTTTATAACAATTTTATAAAAAAAATTTAATTAAAAAACATGAGCCGTACCGTGACAAAACCAACATAATGGGTTTGCGACAAGCATGGATCCAAACCAGCCTGCGCCTCCGCGCAGTCTGATCAGGATCCATGTTGTTCGCTTACAAACCCTATAACAGACTTGAAAGAGAAACTGATAACGAACAGCATGGATCCTAATCAGACTGCGCGGAGGCACAGGCTGGTCTGGATCCATGATGGTCGCAAACCCACTATGTTTGTTTTGTCAAGACGCGGCTCAGTCATCATGAAAGTATCCATTAACTTCAGTCATGCTAAACTTTAGTCAATAAACGTGTCATTTCTAATTTGCATATTTTTTAATATTTCATATAGGGATTGTAAACATTTTAAAATTGATCCTCTTTTGACCCTGTTAACATCTTTAAGTTGAATCAGCTACGATGTAAAATTCGTTCAGGTCAATGACTGTAAAGATATTAAATTCAAAATATTCTTAAGTATTGTACTATTATATATGATAATCATATAATCTTAATACATCTATTTAAAAAGCTCTTTCATCAATATTGGGTGTCCATATGGCGTCACCATTACATATCATTATGACGTTTATTGACAGAATTAATCTTCTCTATATTATCCAAGATAATCGGGTTACTTTTCCTTAATATAAAGATTTTTTTTATTCAAAAGATATCTTTCACTTCAAACTTAAATGGTCACAGGGTTAGTATATAATGTCTAGCATTTCTGTGTTTTACACAGGTGCTATTCTCGCTCTTCTCTATCACGTCGCTTCCAAATCCAAGGACTACATAAGGTACACCACTTTTTTAGAATTTATTTCTTTTTAGATGATGTTATTTTATTTTAAGATGGATCTCAAAAGTACATTTATCTCAGACGAGAATATTTACTTAATTAATTGGTTTACATGATTGGTAGTACAACAAAATCATTCAAAAATTTCAAAAAGACGACTAAATGCTAATTGTTATAAAACACATTTTCAATTTTAATTAGACTTCCATTTTGAAAGACCATGTTATACGGATAGTAAAAAAGGGCGGAGTATTTATACGTTTCGTTAAGAATATTATGCAAAATTGTATCAGTAACAATTGGCATTGACATTTTTAAATTTTAGCTTTTATCTAAATCTAGTACATAGTGATTGAATTTGATGAGTTTTAGATTTTGTTGCTCACTATTTCTTATTTATTTGTAGTTTTTTTTTCTAATTTGCTCATAATTATGCACTTCTATCATTACTTTTGATAGCACTACGTATATTCAAGTAGATAAAAAAACATGCACTTGTGATATTTCACTTCCCCTGACATTACCATAGAAATGTCGTTATACTTGTATCGTCCATAAGTTGATTTCTTGAGTGATATTTTAAATAAACGGAACTTATTGCGTTCAATTGATGCTCTCTTTTCTGATGGTTGATTTTCGTCTTAGTTTTAATCTTTCGCTACAAAATCCGAAAATGCAAAAACACGATGTGTCGTCAACACTATGTTTGACTTTGTCGTGTATTCGTCTTATCGTATTTTCGTAGCGAAAAATCGGAATTACGATATGGCATATATCAGCAACTAAACTATACAAAATAATTAATGATAGACTTTGTATTCCATACATATTAGTATAATTTATACTTTTGTTTATTTATTGTTTTAAAATATGTTCATGTGTACTTTTATTGCATTAATTGCTACATTTTAATGCCAGTGTGAATGAATGAATGAATTAATGAATTAATTAATCAATTAAATGTTAAATAATTGAATTGTAAAACCGTTGACCGTGCTGCAATCTTACAAGTAAGTTTGTCATATATATAAATTTAAAGATCCTGTTACACAATTTTTTTTATGGTTTTAAATCATAAATATGATGCTCAAATTAAGATTTATCAATATTGTAGGTTCCAAAAAGCATTATTTATAAAGATCTTACCGAATTTAACATTTCATGTAAATAAAGGGAGCTAATAAAAACTTTATTTTCTATAAAGTCTAAGTCAAATTTTACAATGAGAAATGAATGCATATATTTTAATGATTACATATAATATGCATAAATATTTGCAGTGCATATTTTACATATTCTTTGATGCTTGAAAATTGTTTTATTTACATAATCATGTACATAAAACTAATTTCACTGAGTATGGTTTACCACTTTGATCACAACATACAGGATCTTTTATTTCATGGTTTGAAACAAATTCTTAAAAATTGACAGATGAATTTATAATAAGTACACATAGAAAATGTTAAATTTTGTCAAACTTGTCAAGCCACATAGGGATTTTTTTCTTTTCTTCTTAACCATATTATTATTATATATTTACAGATAAAAATGCCTCAATTTGGCGGAGGAAAGAAATGCGGACGATGCGATAAATCAGTGTATGCTAATGAGGAAATAATCGCTGCCGGAACTTCTTTTCACAAACGACCACGTTCATCATATATATGATATTTAATACTACGTACATCATAACGTTAATACTACGTACACTGTAATGTTAATAATTGAACCAGACAAAACCAGCATAATGGGTTTGCGACCAGCATGGATCCAGACCAGCCTGCGCATCCGCACAGTCTGATCAGGATCAATGCTGTTCGCTTACCAACTCTATTACAAGTAGAGAAACTGATAGCGAACAGCATGGATCCTGATCAGACTGCGCGGATGCGCAGGCTGGTTTGGATCCATGCTGGTCGCAAACCCACTATGTTGGTTTTGTCGTGACGCGGCTCAATTATAACGTATATCAGAATATCAATACTACGTAGATTTACGTTATGATGCTTATACTGCGAACATCAGAATGATAGAACGTACATCATTATGTTAATCCGGGTTATTACTACGTACAATCTAATGTTAATTACTAAGTACATCAGTATATTTAATACTACATACATAAGAATATTTTACACTACATACATTATAATATTATTATTACGTACATCATGATGTTAATGATGACGACGGCGGTGATAATTATGATGTGATGATATTGATGTCAATAATACAAAATTTCAAAATAATGTTTATGATAATGATGACGGTGGTGGTGATGATGATTTTGAAGGTGATGATGATGAATGAATTCTCTTTAACATGTTGATCCCATAAACTACCACACTTGGTGTATCTTTGTTTGTTATGTTTTAGGCGACTGTAACAAGTCACTCGACAGTAATACCGTGGCAGAGAGAAAGGAAAATAATGAGATTTATTGCAAGGCATGCTACGGACGAAGCTTTGGACCTAAAGGATACGGCTATGGTGGTGGTGCTGGGGCTTTAACCAACACTGGAATTTAAACATTACTATAGGAGCCGCGTCACGACAAAACTAACATAGTGCGTTTGCGACCAGCATGGATCCAGACTAGCCTGCGGATCCGCGCAGTCTGATCAGGATCCATGCTGTTCAGTTTCTCTACTTGTTATAGAGTGGGTAAGCGAACAGCATGGATCCTGATCAGACTGCGCGGACCCATTATGTTGGTTTTGTTATGGCGCGGCTCATTAGATTTTTTCCGTGCACTATTCATTACTACAGTGATGTTAGAGTATTGCAATTTTTTTTGTTCCTTTATGTCTGTGCAAACTACTGAATATTTTCAGATATATAAAGATGTACGGAAGAAAATGGATAAATTGCTGTACGGAAGAAAATGGATAAATTGCGGAACATTATTTGACAAGTGAGAAAATCAGACATTAGAAAACAGTTGAAAAGGAACATGAATACACGAAATGTTGTTGTAGTTCATTACATAATATGCATATTCTATTTTTATCGATTTTAAATCTGTAATTAACAATATAAAGACTGAATACAATATGTATAGATGTATTTGATTATATTTTACACTAAGGAATCTATATTTATGTTTTGTATATACATGTACAGCACACACGACCAATTAAAACGTTCTAAAGTACCTAGCACAGTTTTGTTGTTTATTCTATAAAGAATTGACCCAACTTCATAGACCTCTAATACATACCTTCTTTAAACAATAGATAAAAGGTTGTGTTTCATCTTAGAATATTTTCTTGATATGACTATATTTCGGAACATGTTTTATGATGACATCTCAAATATGTATAACACAATATGAGTGCTGAGACATGTTGCCAATGATTTTGAAGTAGCCATATAAAATACAACCCACAGAAAGCAAGTTATTGTGAACCATCTTCTCGCTATATACATGTATGTGATATAACATGCAGGCGATGGGTAATATGCAGTATCTACTATTTCCCTACCAGTCACTTAATTATACCGGAAAACAAACTACATACAGAATCATGTTTGAGTTATGTCCCAGGATGATATGTGATTGCGTGGAAATACTAGTATTTTTTATATAGGTACTGTTTGTATGCTAATATAAAAATGCCCCCTCCCCCCCCCCCCCCGCCCCCCCCCCCCCCTCCCAATCAGAACACATTATATGTCTATGGAAGTTTCACATTGAATGATAAATTGCGCTATAATGAAAATGAGTGTATAATATATTCGCAGACCAATGTGATAATATATTGAGTTATAATATCATATTTTCGCATAGCACATTTTCCTAATACATTATTCTATCTTATGATAAACTAAAATAAGGTTGTTAATAAGGTGGGGGATGTAGAAGCATTATCGTAAAATATTGCACTGTAAATGAATTTATGATCGACTGGGATAGCATTCCGTTATTTAGTTTCCGAGGTTCCCCAGGTACGTGTACATTATTTCGCAAAATTTACTGCACAATATCTCTGATTGATTTATATATTTATATGTTAACATCTTGGCCTGGATATTGAAGAGGTATGGAATGTAAATCACAGATTATAGGCTGTATAATTTCGATCATCTAAATATAACGTCTTTGTTACCAGATTAAGTAGAAACTTGTTTATAGACCTACTATTGTAATAAACAACTGTCTCTTTTCCAACAATCTATTTCAACAAACCTATCTTATATACGACAAAAGGGACACAAGTTTACCGGGTTTCATGATTTACAGTCTAGGGCATTGTCTGTGTTGCGTTCATTTGATACTTCATTTTATAAAAACATTTTCTTTCAGTCAGTGGGTTTGGTGGTGCGGTGTTTGAAAAGATGTAACGCCCACGTCACGACGTAACGAGCTGCGGCGATCAGCGATACATTTATTTCTGAAAACTGTCGTTTCGGATAAAATATACGGATTATTTATCTGAAACTTACACATCGAATTGATGAATCATTGAATAAATGTCAAATATAATTATATTTATTTTCCTTCCCCGAAGAAATAATTTATGGAGTGTGTCCACAAATATATTGATCAACACTCGTCGACTTTACAAAGATGTGTACTGGATTTTTGTAACATTTTATCACCAATTTAATGAAATTAAAGTGGATTGGTCTACAATGGGCACATTTTCCATAAGTATTTCAAATATTGATAAAAGAAACAAAAGCAATGTATTATTTGGATGTTCTTGTAAAATAATATATGTACTTGAAAAAAAATGTTAATAAAGTTATAAGGAATTTTGTCATTTATTTGATAAATAATGATTTTTGCTCTAGAACATTTTATTATTTGCTGAATTAATATATGAGCCGCGTCACGTCAAAACCAACGTAATGCGTTTGCGACCAGCAAGGATCCAGACCAGCCTGCGAATCCGCGCAGTCTGATCAGGATCCATGCTGTTCGCTATCAGTTTCTCTACTTGTAATAGGGTTTGTAAGCGAACAGCATCGATGCGCAGGCTGATCTGGATTCATGCTGGTCGCAAACGCATTACGTTGGTTTTGTTGTGACGCGGCTCATATCAAATTATCATAAAAAGGAAAGAAATAAGTTTTTCCTACTAAGAGTGAGACACATCATCTAATCTAAAAATAAAACTTGTGGTAAAAATTGCAATGTACATGGTGCGTTCACTCCTCCGAGTTCCCCCCCCCCCCCGTCTCCCCATTTATCATTTATTTCTTATTATTTAGTATTATGTGATAACTAATCATGATTTATTCGCATTGCAATGGTTTATCATTAACTTGTATATGATTGACGACGACGGAGAAGAAGAAGAAGAAGAAGTAAATAGTTTATATTGGCAACTTTTACATTTACAGTTTCTCGTTACATACAATAATTACAAATACAGTAATTATATGGTCACATGACAAGATAAAAAATAATAAAAAATAAAGGCATAAAATGTTCAACTAATGAAGTCGAATCAACTGTTTTTCTTACAATTGCTCGTTTTGGAACTAAGAATGTTGAAAATAAGTCTGATTGTTGTTGTTACCAAACAATTTCCATTGTTAATGTCGCTAGAGACCTACAACTGTAAGACCACATACCGCCCTAAGAACAGAACAGTCCTAGTTTTATACATGATAAGCATGAGTATGATACTTGCATTATCCTGTAAATGAAGAGACATTTTTAAATCATAGCAATATATTTATAATATCTTAATATAGACAAAATAACCATTACCCTCTTGGACACCTGTTTGTCGGTGTCAGCTAAGCTTCCTGACGCCATTGAAGGTAAATCTTTTTTCTCAAATTCCGGCAGAATAACGTCCGATTTAGCCATAAAACCGAATCTTCACTCAATAGATCAAAGACAAAAACAAAACATGTGTTTCTTTTTTGCAAGCTAAAATAATGATATACAGCGGAAAATAACGTATTAAGTGTTAGACCACCATACTGAAATTGCCAAAGGAAGTAAATTTGTTGAAATTTGTTATTCCCATGCATGCTCAAATTATGCGGTTGAAATAGCGGATTTTTCAGTTTCAGCTTTTAGTTTTAAAGATATTCTTTTCCTTTTTGCTTACTATGATTTCCTTGTTGGCTAAGTTAAGAGTTTCAGTAAGGAATTGCGAAATTGCACTAGTACTCTAAATCAAAACAAATCTATGAGAAATTGTGTTCCAAAAAAAAATAAAGAAAAAAGAACAGATCCCGAACCAAATAAATCACCAGGAATTATATTGTATATATCATAATGGTATACTGTTTTATTTCACAACTAACAGCATGTGAACAATGAACTTTCAGCATTTGCACCAAGTAATGTTCCAATATAATTTAATGTTGGACCCAATCTCGTTTTTTTCCTGAGTAAAATTGTATGAAATCCACATTGTACTCTATGAAATATGAAAAACAACATCATCATGGAAGGGCGGTGTTCAATGAACGCAAGCCTAGTTTTCATTTTTACCGAGTACTCAGCATTGTATAATAACTACCTGTAATTACCTTAAAATCAAGAAGTTATGTATATCTTTGAGTACAATACTGAATTTTACGAGACTAGTACGCAGCTGTCAAACCTATATTGGAATAGGCAATAGTTGAGGCAAATATAGGGTGTGTAGATGTTTACGAGACTCATTACAATAAGTATTGTATTCATAATGACTCCTTTATTTCACACCACCACATTTTTACACTTTGTTTTTCCGAGTAGAATATAAATTTGATAAGGATTTTTGAACTCAGAAAATGAAAAAGAGGCCATGGGTAGAATATGGATTTTATATAGATTTTTTACTAGGATAATGTAAACGTTTTATTTAGATGGAGTACAATATGAACAATATGAATTTTATGTGGATATTTTGGACTCTGAAAATGAAAATAATGCTAAATGGATAAGACTGGATTCAATAATATTTTTTTCTGGAATACCACGTGATGCAAACGCTGCAAGTCTATTGGTTACAATGTGCATTATATACTGGTGAATGTCATAAATGAAAAATTAAAAGGAAGAATAGAAATCAAATGATCTTCCTTCCATTTAAGAATTCATGAAGTTAAAATGTCCCCAGCGGTCTTTCGCAGCTAATGGTACACTTCAAATGTAAGCATGTGCATTATATACTGGTGAATGTCATAAATGGAAAATTAAAAGGAAAATAGAAATCAAATGATCTTCCTTCCATTTAAGATATATCTTAAAATGTCATGTATGTATTTTTGTTAATATAAAAATCGAACCTTTCACGCAATCATTTAATATTTCATTAGTTGATGTATTGGGCCAATAACACAAGTAAACACGTTTTTGATAAAATATAGCAGCTACAAACAGTTCTCTGTCCGAAAGGAAACTCTAACAACAAGATCATCATCATCATCATCATCATCATCATTATCATCAACAACAACATCATCATCATCATTAACAACAACAACAAAAACAACAACAGAAACAGCAACAGAATCCGCACTATCACCAACGTCATAAACAACATCATCATCGTTATGTCAACAACAACAAGATCAGCATCATCATCTCTTCGTTTATTATATACTCTATATTTCTTCTAATTTTACTATTTCGTAAATTTCTTCAAAAGATGTGCAGACGCAGGCCCGACTCTTAATCTATGAATAGCTTTAGGAAGTCATGATTCAAATGGTGAGATACAATATTTACAACAATTACATGTTATAAAATATAACGGAGGATTTGTACTCCACTATTTTGATCTACATATATTTTCCTATCAGATGGATTTATTTCCGGATAAATCATCAATAGAAATAGCTGTAATAAATTAGAAGGAGTATTATAAATGCACTTGTAATTTATGGGTTTTGAGTGGTAGATAAAATTTCAAGTGATCATGTTTTATCTCGCCTAAACGGCTAACATTTTATAAACGAATACATTGTGATGTTATTGGCTCCGGGGTAGGTACGCTATAGGTAACGAAGTAAAGTGAGCTTATTTAAAGTTATCACATGTTATCCTGTAATTTGATCTCCCTCCACCCACCTTCTAGTCATCATTATTATCATCACTATCATCATCACTATCATCATCATCATCATCACCATTATCATCAACATCATAAACATTATCAACATTACCTTCATCATCATTACCATCATCAGCAAAATTGACGACATCATTTACAATAACATATGCGTCAGTATAATCATTAGCATCAGCATTCACAATTAAAGAATCAACATCAACACCTTCGTCTGCTTCGTGATCAACAGGTACGAGTCGGTGTAATGAGAAAGAAGAGCCATCCACAAATGTTAAGTTGTCATACAACTCGTAATACAAAATTAAAGAGCAATATGTTTGTATATAATTATACATCCTGTAAGTTAATAATATATAAATAACCCTCAAATTTGTATTTTCTGGAATGTCCAAAACACTATTGAAATATTCGCACAATTTGTTTAATATTATATTGCCTAAAATATACTTTATTGACGCCATAGCTATCACCATTAAGGTATCGTCTTCAAGAAATCATCATAAATAGATCTTTATATTGGCATAACAATCAAATGATTATCATTTTCAATACCTCCGCCATAATGATACCATTTTAATCATTTCACTAACCAGCATTACCATCCACATCGTCGATATTATAACCATCATCATAATTATCGTGGTCGCCGATATTTTCGCCATCATCATTATTATCATCATCACTGTCGTCAATATCACCACCATCATCATCATTATCATCATTGTCATGACCAAAATTACCACCATCGCCGCCATCATCATCATCATCATCATCATTATCATGGTCAAAATTACCACCATCGCCACCATCATCATCATCATCATTATCATGGTCAAAATTACCACCATCGCCACCATCATCATCATCATCATCATCATTATCATGGTCAAAATTACCACCATCGCCATCATCATCATCATCATCATCATTATCATGGTCAAAATTACCACCATCGCCATCATCATCATCATCATTATCATGGTCAAAATTACCACCATCGTCACAATCATCATCATCATTATCATGGTCAAAATTACCACCATCGCCATCATCATCATCATCTTCATCATCATCATCGTCCTCGATATTATCATGGTGGTGATCATCATTAATATCATCGTCATTATTACCACCATTATCATTATCATTATCATAACCGTATCTTTGAAATAAAAGGAATGGTGATAATTATCATAATTATGAATTATCATCGACATCATCAACTTGTTTTTTCAATTTCGCAGAAACTTAAAAAGAGAACATTAATCTAAATTTCTTCGTAGTTGTTTGTTTTTCTGTGTGTTTGTTTACATTTTTAAAAAGCATAACCTGAAGCATTAATATATCTCTGTAATGCAGTTATCATGTTTTTACCAATACAAACGTCAATTACAATTTTGCTTTTGAACATTTTGACATAAGTGTTATTAAGCGGGACACATTTACAAAAAACAGGACTCTGTTCTTGCTTTATGTTCTTATTATTTTTAGTATTCGATCCTGTGAATGGATCCAGAACCCTTTGTCTTTTAAAACATAACAACTTTCAAATACGGTTGCCAATTCAAGCCATTTCATTTGTTTTGCCTTTACGACAGATGTTTAAGCAAAAGTATGCAAAATTTGTTGTGTCTGCATTTTTATATTTTTGTTTTTCGTATTTTTGCTTTTTCTTTCGCATTATTTTTTTCTTCCTTTTTTTGCATCGTTGCATGGTGGCATTTACGTAAATTCGGATTTTGTCTTGTTGCTTTTTTTCATCCTCGCGGTTAGCACGTCAGTATAATACAATAATTATGTGCTATGGTCCGCACGTATTAAGGTTGTATTTTTAATGAAGTATTGGAGAGAGGGGTGTTGAATAAATTGAACAATTAAGAACATATAGTTAAGTACATTGGTGTCACTTTCCCGCATTGCGCTAGTGCAACTGAAATCCGAAAATGCCACAACAAAGCGAAAATGCATGTATGCAAAAAGCAGAATTTCAACAATGCGAAAAGACAAACTCGACATTGTTTTACTTTGTCGTATTTTGTATTTTCCTTTCGAAAAAGCAAACATACGGCAAATGAATTTTATATGTTATATTTCAACTTTCTTTTGTCGATTTTTCGCATATTTCGTCTCAAAAATGCAATTTCGCGAAGATACGACGAAGGTGGACATTTCATATCTTTGTGTTTTCACATTTTTGCATTTTGTTGTGAAGAAAACAAACAAAGCAAACCCCGAATTTTTTTAAATTAGCCACCATTCTAAAATATTTAGTCACAGTTTAAATATAGGTAAAGGGTACACACGGGCTATAAATAAGAAAGGCATAGATCTCAATTTCAAGTGCAGTGAGATAAGATACATACGACAGACCTGTGGTGACATTTCTAATTCTGGAATTCTTCACAAATTCAAAATTAATTTCAAATTCATGAATTCACGATTTCAACATACAGAATATAAGAATTTACGATTTCAACATAATGAATTCACCAATTCAGTTTCATGAATTCACAATTTCAGCTACAAGTCTTCACGATTTCAACTTCTCGACTTCACCACCCGAACTTCACGAATTCACGTTTTGAAATTCACGAATTGAACTTCGTAAATTCACGATTTTAACTTTTTGAACTTCACTTTCCATCTGACCAATAATTTTTTTTGTATTTAAAAGAGACAAAAACACCACATTACATATTTTTGGAATAGTTTTTCTTAAATGTTGCAGTAAAGTTCAATACATGAATTCATGAAGTTGAATTCATGCATTTGAAATCGTGAATTCATAAATTTGAAATCGTGAATTCGTGATGTTGAAATAATGAATTCATTAAGTTGAAAGCGTAAATCTGGAATTCATGAAGTTGAAATGTCCCCACCGGTCTTTCGTAGATACATGCACGTTTGATTTATACTTACTTCAAATTATATGGTTCCCTTATAGAATTTTAACAGAAAGTTTGAATATCTTACTATTTAAGTAAGTGCATGGGAATGTGTTAGTTTGTTATTTTATGTCGACAATAATGATCAGGAAATATCTCGTGTTCCAAAACGAAATGAGTTATGTTATCTCCTTCACGTGCATTTTAATAGTGGGTATCACTTTAAGTGAGGCAGCGGTAAGAACATTATTGATTGATTGATTAATTTAGGTTTGTTATTATTTTTTTTTTATTTTTTTTATTTTTTTTTTTTGCAAAATCAAAATAATTATGGTTATATAGCCTTTTTCGTAATATTTTTCCATACCTCTATTTCATTACATCCGTTACACATGTAATTAAAACGTCAATTTAACAGTTATGATTGAATAAAAAAAATGAAGTATTTTCAAATACCTAGAAATTGTTCAAAGAATGATCAAAATACTGTCTTAAAGATTTCGGTAGTGTCTTAACGTACTTGTCTCCATTTTTTTTGTACGTGCGTCCTTGGTAACCTTGGCTATTTTCCGGTATCCGGAATATGTACCATATGTGTTCCACCTCGTATTTTATAATCTGAATCGCATCGGTATGACCAATAACGATAGAAATATCTTTTCAAATAGATATTAATATGATTTTATACGACAGTTTACGATACTTTCCGAATTTTTATATATATTTTTCATTTTTTATGGACTATGTTAATCATATTTAATTCTCTTTCTACCACAGAATTTCAGTGTGTGACAGAGAGATAAAAAACGACTGAAAAGTACAATTATTTCATCTTGGTCAATATATAGGATGAGTAAAACGTTGTTTTTTCATGTTCTATCGTATACTTATTTTTTTTTTCATTTTCATGCCATATAGTTATTGGGGTTTCTTTTCATGTCCATGATGTATATTTATACTTAACATTGTTTCATAGTGTCTTCATCATGATTATATTTGTCACACGGGGATAGCATGTGTTTGAACTCACATAATATTTACCTACATTTTATTTTGCTATAGACGGTACAGAAAGACAGCGAGTGTGGCAAGACGGTCGGATGTTTCCATGATTGCTCGGGCGACACGTGTAGTTTTCTTCTCACGTGGATAGAAAAGGGAAGTGGCATAGAATTGACGCTAACATGTGCGAGAAGCGAAACAGATCCTTACTGTGCCATAGGTCTTTCAGATGACACGGAAATGGTAACTTAAAATAGTATAACTCTTGAAGTCAATTGAAAGACATTTTACTATAGACATTGTAATTTTTTTTCAAGTAGGAAACTTTGTACACGAAGTGTTTCCAGACAAAAGGTGAACCTACAAAGTCTCAACGAGAGTTATACACTGTTGTTAGAACTTAAAATCCTTATTACTTGAATGGTCCATAATCATGAATAATGAATATTATATTTTTATAGCTAAGTAACCGTGAATGTAACAAAGCGTGATATTTCGGTTACTGAAAGACTTTTAAACATATGAATCCAACATGACTGCTATTTCTTATTTGTATTTTTCCAGCATAAAGATTCGGTTTCCTCGTCGGAAAATCTCATCATGATGAATATATTTTATATTACATTGTATTTATATATATAAATAAATTTTAGAAATACAGCATAGCAGTTCAAATAATTGATAATGGATTATTCCTTACTGTCAAATTTAAGAAAAACTATTCCAAAATAATGTTATGTTATGGCTTTAACACGTGTTTTGAAAATAAATATACATGTATAGCTATTTAATGTAACTGAAATCTTGCTAAGTGGTTAAAACAAAGGACTAGTCATCTCAGAATATACACGTGGACAAGCTCTTTGTTTCCTTGAGCAAGAAGGTTTACGTAGTATATGTTTTGTATTGGTAGGTTACAGAAAATCTTTCGTGTGTGTCTTTAGGCTTATATTGTAGCTTCTTACACAATCAGATTAAAATGAATTCTGTATAAACTAATACAGGGCGATGACAGTGTGTTTGAATGTCTCTCCACTAGTGGAACACCTAATATTTATGTCTCGCACAATCCGGGAAAATATAACGTGCGACTAGATCAGGTATATTTTTTACATATTTTTGGTCTTACTGTTTATCATTGCCTCCTTTTTGACATTTGGCCTTATGAGGGAAGAAATCAAACCACAAGTAAGATTTATAACCTACCCATGAGCGACAGGCTAATATAAATAGCACTGTATATCACGGACTATTTTAACAATGTAATGTTCAAGGCACATGCAATTTTCATTGTAGTACTGTAATCAGAGGTCATTATGTTCACAGATATCTTTAATAAAGTCGAACAATATTTACTAAAGTAGATATAAAGATTGTGTTTCTACACATAGCATTGTTTGTCTCTCAAGTAGTTAAAAGAAGCGAGTCTTTTGATTGGGTCTTACTTGAATTTTAATAGCAAAAGAGCAAAAGAAAATTACTTCAAATAGAAAGAGAGAATTCAGTTTGGAGTTTCTATCAATTTTAATTAATGTATTGGGTTTGACAAAATCAGATGGGATCTCTCATTTAAGTTACAATCTCACGGAAAAAATCTCTCCCATGGAAGACACCGCCCTGTTCTCATTTCCGGCGCATTCTTTTAATATATATTTCTAGAAACAAACCGACCAATTACGGTTCAACTTCCAGGCTTTGAAATGTTATTTATTTAGAATAGGTGGCTAATATATTTAGAAACTAAATCTGAAGCTGGCATATTTAAATAAAATAAACTCTGCTAAACATTTGATATACTTTCGAAACGATAACATATTGTCATTAAGTCCCATTTGTATATTGAAATCTGATGAACGCCGTTTCTTTTAATCAATTTGAACAGAACCAGTACGGATTGTCTGCTATCAATACATCTTATAGTAACGGGCAGTTGAAATGTTCGTTTTTGAGACGTAAAACCTTCAATACGGTTACAGGCCGCAAGAAACGTGCTGCTCCCAGTGCGAGTAACTTCTTCGACATGGACACAGACTGGTATATACTGTATGCGTATGGAACAAACACTGGAGGTAAATAATGTAAACTAGACGTAGTTGACTGTATAATTAAAACATACATTCACAAAAGTTTTTCAAAGTGTTGTCTGGCGGAGGCTGGTTAAAGTTGTGCTGGATATCGGCGTTTTTCGAAAGTTTTGAAATTCTGTTGTAAGTTGTGATCATTTAAAAATGGTTCCAATGCAGGCTTAAGCTTTCAGAGAGGTTTTGTGAACACAGTTGACAAACTTCTCCTGAGGCGCATGTCACCTTCGCAGAACACTTGTCTCACGGCGGCCGACAGACATAAACACGACGGCCATGAAATAACAGAGTGGAATTTTCAGGGCTGTAGAAGTGCAACTATAGTGTACAGTTTGTTTATTGGCATGTCTTGTATTCCACACTTCCATTCCTTTCTCGTTCCTGTATATCTCATTCAAACTGCAACAAAATACACAAAAGGATATAGGATATAGGAGTTGACCAATTAATGCATTTTTATGATATATGTATATCTAAAGAATTATTTTTATAAAATAAAAAAACGGTAAAGTTATGTTGTTTCCATAATGTTATGAAGAGTTTCTGTTATTTAACACTCATGAATATAGTACGTAAACAGAATAATATTTCCAGGTAAACACTATGACGCTAAACATTTTAGGTAGGATTTTAACTGTTTAGCATCTTACATTTGCTCTAGACAGGCACTTTGACGTCATTCTTTTTCAATAAAAGGCAGTAAATACAAAACGTATATAGCTCTATATAATTTAACAACATAATAAGGAAAATTACACATAAGTAAACGTAACTTGGCTGTGACAGATATAATTACAATGTACTTGCTTTAACAAAAGGTCGTCTGCGTCAAGAGAAAAAAATAATGCTGACAATAGCTTGTATTGCTGACTCACACTGACAAACGCTGTCAACGGCTAGTACACACTTACGTTATGGAACGCCTTTGTCAAACGCCAGCAAACGCTGGCAAAACGTACATAGCTTGTACCTTTAGGTAATTATGTGAAATCAATCCACAGTTATTAAGCTTGGATGATACTGTAAGCACAAGTGACTTTGTCTTGATTGGAGAGTTAGTCAAAATGGTGCAGGGTTTAATGTTTATTAATTTAACTTAATTTATGTTTGAAGAGTTAGTAATTATGATAATTATACGAAAAATGTTTTTACTTTGCAGGAGCTATCGGCTATCACACGTCACCACCGCTTGTATCCACGGCAAAAGCAGATTTTCAAAGCACAGTCGACATCAGCGCTACCGCTATAAAACAACCACTTGTCATAGCTATCACCATTAAGGTATAGTCTTCATGAAATCATCATACATAGATCTTTATATTGGCATAACAATCAAATGATTATCATTTTCAATACCTCCACCATAATGATAGTATTTTAATCATTTCACTAACCAGCATTACCATTTACATCGTCGATATTATAAACATCATCATAATTATCGTCGTCGCAGATATTTTCGCAATCATCATTATTTTCATCATCGCTGTCGTCAATATCACCACCATCATAATCATTATCATCATTGTCATGACCAAAATTACCACCATCGCCACCATCATCATCATCATCATCATCATCATCATCGTCATGGTCAAAATTACCACCATCGCCACCATCATAATCATTATCATCATTGTCATGACCAAAATTACCACCATCGCCACCATCATCATCATCATCGTCATGGTCAAAATTACCACCATCGCCACCATCATCATCATTATCATCATTGTCATGACCAAAATTACCACCATCGCCACCACCATCATCATCATCGTCATGGTCAAATTTACCACCATCGCCACCATCATCATCATCATCATCATCGTCGTCGTCGTCGATATTACCATGGTGGTGATCATCATTAATATCATCGTCGATATTACCACCATCATCATTATCATTATCATAACCACATCTTTGAAATTAAAGGAATGGTGATAATTATCATAATTATGAATTATCATCGACATCATCAACTTGTTTTTTTCAATTTCGCATAAACTTAAAAAGAGAACATTAATCTAAATTTCTTCGTAGTTGTTTGTTTTTCTGTGTGTTTGTTTACATTTTTAAAAAGCATAACCTGAAGCATTATTATATCTCTGTAATGCAGTTATCATGTTTTTACCAATACAAACGTCAATTACAATTTTGCTTTTGAACATTTTAACATAAGTGTTATTAAGCGCACTTACAAACTTGCTTGCATGATTTCAGTCGGCCATATTCCCTAGCCATGAAAGATAACTCCCTGTTTCCCTGTCTAAAATTCCACCAAATTATTCCCCTTTCAAATGAACTCAAAGAAGGGACCTTTTAAAAAGACTTTGTATTTATTTATTCGATTTTTTGTTCAGAAACGGACAATTTTTTCTTTACCTTTGTTTAATTTGCTTTCTATCTATATATGGTTCCTTTGGTAAACATATGAGTTTTGATGGTAAACAAATGAATTTTCTGAACCGAAAGTAATCTAACACACAGCGTTGCTGTCATCACATGTAAACAATACATTAAATCGGTAAGAATATTGAGATATTTGTTTGACTATCAGTTTCAAATGCAAAATACTAATATGGAAAACAACTTTGTGTAGTTTATGTGTATTGTTTTAATGTGTTTGTCTGATATTTTAGTTGTAAAAGCCATGTACACTTAGTGTCGCTTCATAGCAACCGAGTTTAAAACGTGAGCGGTAACTGAACGAGATATGGCAAAGCGCATGCTCGCGCACTGACTTCCGCTCTATCGAAATACTGCATATACGTATAGCGAAAGTTCGTAAGTGAAGCGGGACACATTTACAAAAAAAATAGGACTCTGTTCTTGCTTTATGTTCTTATTATTTTTGGTATTCGATCTCAAAGAAGACCGCCTGTGAATGGTTCCAGAACCTTTGTCTTTTAAAATATAACAACTTTCAAATACGGTTGCCAATTTAAGCCATTTCATTTTTTTTTATTTTTGCCTTTACGACAGAGATTTAAGCAAAAGAATGCAAAATTTGTTGTGTCTGCATTTTTATGTTTTTGTCTTTTCCTATTTTTGCTCTTTTTTTTCGCATTATTTTTTTCTTCCTTTTTTGCATCGTTGCATGGTGGCATTTACGTAAATTCGGATTTTGTCTTGTTGCTTTTTTTCATCCTCCCGTTACGCACGTACATATATATAACACATAATTATGTCATATGGTCCCGCACGATTAAGTTTATTTATTACTGAAATTAAAATTGTTTGAAAAAATGAACAATTAAGAACATTCATATTCAATCACATTGTGTAAACTTTCTCCGCAATGCGCTAGTGCAACTGAAATCCGAAAATGCCACAACAAAGCGAAAATGCACGTTTGTAAAAAGCAAAAAATTCAACAATGAACAAAAAGACAAACTCGACTTTGTCGTACCTTGTATTTTCCTTTTTTAAAATTTTAGTCATGAAAAAGCAATGATACGGCAAATGAATTTTATATGTTATATTTTACCTTTCTTGTGTCGATCTTTCGCATATTTCGTCTCGAAAATGCAATTTCAGGAAGATACGACAAAGTTAGACATTTCATATCTTTGTGTTTTCACATTTTTGCATTTTGTTATGAAAAAAACCCAAAGCAAACCACGAATTTTCTTAAATCAGCAACCATTCTAAAACATTTAGTCACAGTTTAAATATAGGTAAAGGGTACACACGGGTTATAAATAAGAAAGTCACAGATCACTATTTCAAGTGCAGTGAGATATGATACATACGACAGACCAGTGGTGACATTTCAGATTCTGGAATTCTTCACAAATTCAAAATTAATTTCAACTTCATGAATTCACGATTTCAACATACAGAATATAAGAATTCACGATTTCAACATAATGAATTCACCAATTTAGTTTCATGAATTCACAGTTTCAGCTACACGTCTTCACGATTTCAACTTCACGACTTCACCATTTGAACTTCACGAATTCACGTTTTGAAATTCACGAATTCAACTTCGTAAATTCTCGATTTTAACTTTGTGAACTTCACTTTCCATCTGACCAATAAATTATTTTGTATTTAAAAGAGACAAAAGTACCACATTACATATTTTTGGAATAGTTTTTTTCTTAATGTTGCAGTTAAGTTCAATAGATGAATTCATGAAGTTGAATTCATGTATTTGAAATCGTGAATTCATAAATTTGAAATCGTGAATTCGTGAAGTTAAAATAATAAATTCATTAAGTTGAAAGCGTGAATTCCTGAATTCCGTGCGTTGAATACTTATATCGGAAATTCATGAAGTTGAAATGTCCCCACCGGTCTTTCGTAGATACATGCACGTTTGATTTATACATACTTCAAATTATATGGTTCCCTTATAGAATTTGAACAGAAAGTTTGAATATCTTACTATTTAAGAAGTGCATGAAAAAGTGTTACTTGGTTATTTTATGTGGGCAATAATGATCAGGAAATATCTCGTGTTCAAGAACGAAATGAGTTATGTTATCTCCTTCACGTGCATTTTAATAGTGGGTATCACTTTAAGTGAGGCAGCGGTAAGAACATTTTTGATTGATTGATTAATTTACGTTTGTTACATTTTTTTGCAAAATCAAAATAATTATGTTTATATAGCCTTTTTCGTAATATTTTTCCATACCTCTATTTCATAATATCCGTTACACATGTGGTTAAAACGTCTATTTAACAGTTATGATTGAATAAAAAAAATGCGGTATTTTCAAATACCTAGAAATTGATCAAAATACTGTCTTAGAGATTTCGGTAGTGTCTTAAAGTACTTGTCTCCATTTTTCTTTTTTATTCCCTGCGGTCTGGAGACCGCAGGGTATTGGTACGCGTTTAACTTTTGAGGCATGGAGGAGCACGTGACCTGTTTTCGGTACATGGAGGAGCATGTGATCTGTAAACCGTACATGATTGGTTAATTGACCTTTTCGAAAACCTGGCTAAATACCGTTTGCCGGTACGTTACGGATAATCCTCTAGGGAATAAGTCAGAATTACACCTAATTAAGAACAAAAAACTATTACGTGATATTTTTAATTTTTTATAATTATAATACCGTTTAAGGTGGAAAAACTTGAATAATGTGTTTGAAAATTATCAATGTTTCTTTAATATGTATCTCAAAATGTTACAAACAATAAATTGTTTATACTGAAAATCTACAAAATTAAAATATTCGTAGTGGCATCTGCCATAATAAATAGAGATGTTTTCTGCGAAAACATGTGTGTTTGCTTTTTTTCTTCTTTTTTTTTTTTTGCTCGGAATTATTCATAAAATGGTAGGCCTATTTAATCATTTTCTTAAAAAGAAATAATTGTTTTATGTTCGACCTTCTCCGGTCATTAACGGTCACCAGTTTCCAAAGACCTTCTTCTATATTGATCGATTATTGTCAACTATATTCCTGATACAAACGTTTATTTATCCACCCACCCAAACAATGTTGAAGTTAGTTAAATGAAATATCTTTATATCATCAAAAATGTTCCCCGCAGGAAACCATTTTACTTGTACTACTTGACATACAAAAAGTATGTGCGTGATGACCATCATCCATGGTAACCCAGGCTATTTTCCGGTATCCGGAATATGTACCATGTGTTCCACCTCGTATTTTCCTAGTATAATCTAAATAGCATCGGTATGATCAATAATGAAAGAAATATCTTTTCAAATATATATTATGATTTTATACGAAAGTTTACGATACTTTTAATTTTATATATTTTTCATTTTTTATGGACTATGTTAATCATATTTAATTATCTTTCTACAACAGACTTTCAGTGTGTGAAAGAGAGATAAAAAAAAGACTGAAAAGTACAATTATTTTATCTTGGTCAATATATAGGATGACTAAAAGTTATTTTTCATGTTCATGTCGTATCCCAGCAAACACCTGACGTTGTTTCAACGTTGGATCTAAGTTGAATTTATGTCACGACGTCAAAATCCTAAATACAACGTTGAAACAACGTTGTATTTGCGACGTCGTATCAACGTGTTGGAATTACGTCGATACGACGTCGGATTTCAGTGTAATCCAACATAGTAGTCTTGATTGAGTTACTTCCCTTTGTTCTGATTTATAAATCCGATAGGTGGCTCTGATTTCAGGTCAATATAATCATTCGAATTTTGTTATTCATTTTTTTTCACATCCATTGTATATATTTTTTTAAAATTGTTGTTATACTAGACCATAAAAAGGCACAATATTAGTATTTCATTTAAATAAATTGAAAAAAAATAATGGAAACTTGATGAATTTCAAAACGAGGCTACACCAACAATTTGTTTTCAAATTCAAACAAAGGCAAAGGAAGGACATTATGCACATCATGGAAGACAATTTGCATAGTGAAAAGTAAGTGATATTTTTGATGGTAGATAAAAATGCATAGTATAATAACTGAAAAATTATTAGTTACATTAAGAATATAATTATATTTTCATGATATTCAATTATCTCAGTTCTAAACCAGTTAATTAATGTAGTCTGATTCGCCCTCATTTAACTCGTACTTTGGGATTCAATTGATATATAAATTGTATGAAATTCTGTCAAACTTTTTGTTTTATTTGTGTTGTCATTTTAAGCCAAGATCCCTACATGACCTTAATCTCTCTAATTCGATTTATCAGATTAGTAGACTAGATAACAATAGGTATTTCACCACAATGTATTTGTTAACAAAGGAACACCTGTCAATATTTGAGATTTAATCTATTTCTATTCAAATAGATCTACATGTAAAAGGTCAAAGTAGGGATCTATCAATACATAAGTATACTGTCAAAGTAAATTTTTAACTTTTTGTCAATAATCATTGGGTTTTGTTTTTTTATAGACTGACACTTAATTTTTGTGTGATGACAATTAGCTGATAAGATTGTATACATGAACAACAGTCGACAGAAAACATCATTTGGACATAAAAAGAATGATAAGTGCATCAAATTAAGGTAATATATGGATTTTGATTTGTTATTTACTGTTATTTCTGTTTTGTCATAATTAACTGTTCATCAAAAGTAAAATTATAATAACGTAAAATGTCTTATGATTGAATTTGCACCTTTACATGTTACTGTTTTGCAAATTACATATATTTGAAGTTACAGTTTTTGAGTGTTCTACATCATCAATCGACGTCTGATTTCAATTTATGATATGTTAGGGTAATTGATAATATTATTTTTATTTAATATTAATTGACCATTTTGGTTGTTATGTACACCTATTTATTTCTGTTTCATTTTTGCAGTTTCAAGGAAAAAAAAAACAAGTTCAACCTCAAAACAAGTTTGACACAGTGTCTTCGTAGATGAAAATAATCAGGATCCAGTGGTGGACGTTTAGTATACCAGAATTATTCACATGGAGGAGTATATCTCCAAATTTAATATATTTAAGTTAGTTTTGAAAGAATAAAGATAAAAAATTACTTTCTTTCTTTAAATGTGAATATTTATTTATTGTTTTGTGTGTTACACTTAATTTTGACAGAAAGGAATATTTTCCCTCACTTATCAGATTTGTTACCGATGAAATCATCTGCAAAAGAAAGCTTTATTTTCCATGATTTCCATTTTCTATGAGTTATTTAAAAGAAAACCTTTTTAAGCATGTTGTAAACATGAATACTTTAATTGACATATATTGTAATAGTTAACACTGTATAGTAGACCTTTATATGAAAATGATTTGTTGACTGTTGTTTGTTATAATTTTGGATTACAAAATGTGTATTATTGTATTGACTGAAAGAGTCTGATAAATGTTGAAGTTCAATTTTGAAAAGACATGTAACTCTTTTTTTAATTTTAATAGTTTATATACAATTTATAAATATCAAACTTTATTTTATTATCACTATAAATGATTAAAAGTCAGTCATTTTTGTGATGTTAAACAAATGTGTTGGAAATATATATTTACTGTATATTAAGTTTTACATGAATAGATAAATCAGAAACTGTGTTATACATTTTGTTTAATTGTTTTTATGATCACTTTCTAAAATAATAAAATCACTTTTTGAGTATAGAAAGTTTTGTATTTTCTCTTTATTTGGGAGTTATTTAATGAAAACAGGTCAAATTTATGTTGGGAATTGGTTGGAATTACGTTGGAAACTAGTTGGTATTACGTCAGTAACTGGTTGGAATCATGTTGGAAACTGGTTGGATTCACGTTGGGAATAGGTTGGAAAGTAGTTGTATATACGTTGAAAAGAGGTTGGATTTATGTCATTTTATGACGTTGGATTGACGTCGGACTCTGACGTCTAAAAAACTTTCATATACAACTAAATTCCAACGTCTATCCAACGTCGGACTCTAACTTCTGAGCAACGTTGAAACAACGTCATGTGTTTGCTGGGATAGTTTATTTTTTTCATGTTCATGCCATATAGTTATTGAGGTTTCTTTTCATGTTCATTATGTATAGTTATACTAAACATTGTTTCATAGTGTCTTCATCATGATTACATTTGTCACACGGGGATAGCATGTGTTTAAACTTACATAATATTTACCTACATTTTATTTTGCTATGGATGGTACAGAAAGACAACGAGTGTGGCAAGACGGTCGGATGTTTCCATGATTGCTCGGGCGACACGTGTAGTTTTCTTCTCACGTGGATAGAAAAGGGAAGTGACATAGAATTGACGCTAACATGTGCGAGAAGCGAAACAGATCCTTACTGTGCCATAGGTCTTTCAGATGACACGGAAATGGTAACTTAAAATAGCATAACTCTTGAAGTCAATTGAATGACATTTGACTAAGGATATTGTAATTTTTTTCAAGTAGAAAACTTTGTCCAGAAAAAAGGTGAACCTACAAAGTCTCAACGAGACTTATACACTGTTGTTAGAACTTAAAATCCTTATTACTTGAATGGTCCATAGTCATGAATAATGAATGTTTTATTTTTATAGCTAAGTAACCGTGAATGTAACAAAGCGTGATATTTCGGTTACTTAAAGACTTTAAACATATGAATCCAACTTGACCGCTATTTCTTATTTGTATTTTTCCAGCATAAAGATTCGGTTTCCTCGTCGAAAAATCTCATCATGATGAATATATTTTATATTACATTGTATTTATATATATAAATAAATTTTAGAAATACAGCATAGCAGTTCAAATAATTGATAATGGATTATTCCCTACTGTCAAATTTAAGAAAAACTATTCCAAAATAATGTTATGTTATGGCTTTAACACGTGTTTTGAAAATAAATATACATGTATAGCTATTTAATGTAACTGAAATCTTGCCAAGTGGTTAAAACAAAGGACTAGTCATCTCAGAATATACACGTGGACAAGCTCGTTGTTTCCTTGAGCAAGAAGGTTTGCGTAGTATATGTTTTGTATTGGTAGGTTACAGAAAATCTTTCGTGTGTGTCTTTAGGCTTATATTGTAGCTTCTTACACAATCAGATTAAAATGAATTCTGTATAAACTAATACAGGGCGATGACAGTGTGTTTGAATGTCTCTCCACTAGTGGAACACCTAATATTTATGTCTCGCACAATCCGGGAAAATATAACGTGCGACTAGATCAGGTATATTTTTTACATATTTTTTGTCTTACTGTTTTTATATAAAATCTGATGACACCGCGATTTATCATTGCCTTTTTGACATTTGGCCTTATGAGGGAAGAAATCAAACCACAAGTAAGATTTATAACCTACCCATGAGCGACAGGCTAATATAAATAGAATTGTATATCACGGACTATTTTAACAATGTAATGTTCAAGGCACATGCAATTTTCATTGTAGTACTGTAATCAGAGGTCATTATGTTCACAGATATCTTTAATAAAGTCGAACAATATTTACTAAAGTAGATATAAAGATTGTGTTTCTACACATAGCATTGCTTGTCTCTCAAGTAGTTAAAAGAAGCGAGTCTTTTGATTGGGTCTTACTTGAATCTTAATAGCAAAAAAGCAAATGAAAATAACTTCAAATAGAAAGAGAGAATTCAGTTTGGAGTTTCTATCAATTTTAATTTATATATGGGGTTTGACAAAATCAAATGGGATCTCTCATTTAAGTTACAATCTCACGGAAAAAAATCTCTCCCATGGAAGACACCGCCCTGTTCTCATTTCCGGCGCATTCTTTTAATACATGAATATATTTCTAGAAATAAACCGACCAATTACGGTTCAACTTTCAGGCATTGAAATGTTATTTATTCAAAACATTACATTAGAATAGGTGGCTAATATATTTAGAAACTAAATCTAAAGCTGGTATATTTAAATAAACTTAAACTCTGCTAAACATTTGATAAACTTTCGAAACGATAACATATTGTTATAAAGTCCCATTTGTATATTGAAATCTGATGAAAGCCGTTTCTTTTAATCAATTTGAACAGAACCAGTACGGATTGTCTGCTATCAATACATCATATAGTAATGGGCAGTTGAAATGTTCGTTTTTGAGGCGTAAAACCTTCAATACGGTAACAGGCCGCAAGAAACGTGCTGCTCCCAGTGCGAGTAACTTCTTCGACATGGACACAGACTGGTATTTACTGTATGCGTATGGAACAACAAACGCTGGAGGTAAATAATGTAAACTAGACGTAGTCGACTGTATAATTAAAACATACATTCACAAAAGTTTTTCAAAGTGTTGACTGGCGGAGGCTGGTTAAAGTTGTGCTGTACACACTAACGTTATGGAACGCCTTTGTCAAACGCCAGCAAACGCTGGCAAAACGTACATAGCTCGTACCATGAATACAGCTTTAGGTAATTATGTGGAATCAATCCACAGTTATTAAGCTTGGATGATACTGTAAGCACAAGTGACATTGTCTTGATTGGAGAGATAGTCAAAATGGTGCAGGGTTTAATGTTTATTAATTTAACTTAATTTATGTTTAAAGAGTTAGTAATTATGATATACGAAAAATGCTTTTACTTTGCAGGAGCTATCGGCTATCACACGTCACCACCACTTGTATCCACGGCAAAAGCAGATTTTCAAAGCACAGTCGACATCGCTATAAAACGACCACTTGTCATAGCTATTACCACTAAGGTATAGTCTTCATGAAATCATCATACATAGATCTTTATATTGGTATAACAATCAAATGATTATCATTTTCAATACCTCCACCATAATGATAGCATTTTAATCATTTCACTAACCAGCATTAACATTTACATCGTCGATATTATAAACATCATCATAATTATCGTCGTCGCAGATATTTTCGCCATCATCATTATTATCATAATCGCTGTCGTCAATATCACCACCATCATCATCATTATCATCATCGTCATGGTCAAAATTACCACCATCGCCACCATCATCATCATTATCATCATTGTCATGACCAAAATTACCACCACCGCCACCATCATCATCATCATCGTCATGGTCAAAATTACCACCATCGCCACCATCATAATCATTATCATCATTGTCATGACCAAAATTACCACCATCGCCACCATCATCATCATCATCGTCATGGTCAAAATTACCATCATCGCCACCGTCATCATCATTTTCATCATTGTCATGACCAAAATTACCACCATCGCCACCATCATCATCATCATCGTCATGGTCAAATTTACCACCATCGCCACCACCATCATCATCATCATTATCATCATTGTCATGACCAAAATTACCACCATCGCCACCATCATCATCATCATCGCCATCATCATCGTCGTCGTCGTCAATATAACCATGGTGGTGATCATCATTAATATCATCGTCGATATTACCCACCATCATCATTATCATAACCACATCTTTGAAATTAAAGGAATGGTGATAATTATCATAATTATGAATTATCATCGACATCACCAGCTTGTTTTTTTTCAATTTTGTAGAAAAACTTAAAAAGAGAACATTAATCTAAATTTCTTCGTAGTTGTTTGTTTTTCTGTGTGTTTGTTTACATTTTTTAAAAGCATAACCTGAAGCATTAATATATCTCTGTAATGCAGTTATCATGTTTTTACCAATACAAACGTCAATTACAATTTTGCTTTAGAACATTTTAACATAAGTGTTATTAAGCGGGACACATTTACAAAAAACAGGACTCTGTTCTTGCTTTATGTTCTTATTATTTTTAGTATTCGATCTCACAGAAGACCGCCTGTGAATGGTTCCAGAACCTTTGTCTTTTAAAATATAACAACTTTCAAATACGGTTGCCAATTTAAGCCATTTCATTTTTTTTTATTTTTGCCTTTACGACAGAGGTTTAAGCAAAAGTATGCAAAATTTGTTGTGTCTGCATTTTTACGTTTTTGTCTTTTCGTATTTTAGCTTTTTTTTCGCATTATTTTTTTCTTCCTTTTTTTGCATCTTTGCATGGTGGCATTTACGTAAATTCTGATTTTGTCTTGTTGCTTTTTTACATCCTCGCGTTGCAAATATATAATACATAATTGTGTCATATGGTCCCGCATGAATAAATTTATTTATTACTGAAATTACAATGGTTTTAAGAATATGAACAATTAAGAACATTCATATTCAATCACATTGTGTAAGCTTTCTCCGCAATGCGCTAGTGCAACTGAAATCCGAAAATGCCACAACAAAGCGAAAATGCACGTATGCAAAAAGCAGAAATTCAACAATGCGAAAAGACAAAATCGACTTTGTCGTACCTTGTATTTTCCCTTTTTTTAATTTTCGTCATGAAAAAGCAATGATACGGCTAATGAATTTTATATGTTATATTTTACCTTTCTTGTGTCGATCTTTCGCATATTTCGTCTCGAAAATACAATTTCAGGAAGATACGACAAAGTTGGACATTTCATATCTTTGTGTTTTCACATTTTTGCATTTTGTTATGAAAAAAAAACCAAAGCAAACCACGAATTTTCTTAAATCAGCCACCATTCTAAAAAATTTAGTCACAGTTTAAATATAGGTAAAGGGTACACACGGGTTATAAATAAGAAAGTCACAGATCACTATTTTAAGTGCAGTGAGATAAGATACATACGACAGACCTGTGGTGACATTTCAAATTCTGGAATTCTTCACAAATTCAAAATTAATTTCAACTTCATGAAGTCATGCTCATTATGTATATTTATACTAAACATTGTTTCATATAGAATCTTCATCATGGTTATATTTGTCACATGGGGATAGCCTGTGTTTCACCTTACATAATATATACCTACATTTTATTTTTTCTATAGACAGTACAGAAAGACAGCGAGTGCGGCAAGACGGTTGGATGTTTTCACGATTGCTCGGGCGACACGTGTAATTTTCTTCTCACGTGGATAGAAAAGGGAAGTGACATAGAGCTGACGCTAACATGTGCGAGAAGCGAGACAGATCCTTACTGTGCCATAGGTCTTTCAGATGACACCAAAATGGTAACTTAAAATAGCATAACTCTTGAAGTCAATTGATGGACATTTTACTAAGGATATTGTAATTTTTTTCAAGTAGAAAACTTTGTAGTCTTAGAAATACAGCTTAGAAATACAGCATAACAGTTCAAATAATTGATAATGGATTATTCTATACTGTCAAATTTAAGAAAAACTATTCCAAAATAATGTTATGTTATGGCTTTAACACGTGGTATTATTTATTGTTATTTATTGTTTTGATATAAATATATTGCTATTAAATGTATCTGAAATCTTGCTAAGTGGTTAACACATAGGACTAGTCATCTCAGAACTTGGGTTCAAACTTCGCCATGGACAAGCTCGTTGTTTACTTGAGCAAGATAGTTTACGTAGTATATGTTTTGCATTGGTTGGTTACAGAAAGTCATTCGTGTGTGTATTTAGGCTTATATTGTAGCTTCTTACACAATCAGACTAAAATGAATTCTGTATAAACTAATACAGGGCGATGACAGTGTGTTTGAATGTCTCTCCACTAGTGGCACATCTAATATCTACGTTTCTCACAATTCGGGGAAAAATAACGTACGACTAGATCAGGTATATTTTTTTACATATTTTTTGTCTTACTGTTTTTATATAAAATCTGATGACACCGCGATTTATCATTGCCTTTTTGACATTTGGCCTTATGAGGGAAGAAATCAAACCACAAGTAAGATTTATAACCTACCCATGAGCGACAGGCTAATATAAATAGCACTGTACATCACGGGCTATTTTAACAATGTAAGTTCAAGGCACATGCAATTTTCATTGTAGTACTGTAATCAGAGGTCATTATGTTCACAGATATCTTTAATAAAGTCGAACAATATTTACTAAAGTAGATATAAAGATTGTGTTTCTATACATAGCATTGTTTGTCTCTCAAGTAGTTAAAAGAAGCGAGTCTTTTGATTGGGTCTTACTTGAATCTTAATAGCAAAAGAGCAAAAGAAAATTACTTTAAATAGAAAGAGAGAATTCAGTTTGGAGTTTCTATCAATTTTAATTTATATATGGGGTTTGACAAAATCAAATGGGATCTCTCATTTAAGTTAAATTCTCACGGAAAAAATCTCTCCCATGGGAGACACGCCCTGTTCTCATTTCCGGCGCATTCTTTTAATACATGAATATATTTCTAGAAATAAACCGACCAATTACGGTTCAATTTCCAGGTATTGAAATGTTATTTATTCAAAACATTACATTAGAATAGGTGGCTGATAGAAACTAAATCTAAAGCTGGTATATTTAAATAAACTTAAACTCTGCTAAACATTTGATATACTTTCGAAACGATAACATATTGTTATAAAGTCCCATTTGTATATTGAAATCTGATGAAAGCCGTTTCTTTTAATCAATTTGAACAGAACCAGTACGGATTGTCTGCTATCAATACATCATATAGTAATGGGCAGTTGAAATGTTCGTTTTTGAGGCGTAAAACCTTCAATACGGTAACAGGCCGCAAGAAACGTGCTGCTCCCAGTGCGAGTAACTTCTTCGACATGGACACAGACTGGTATTTACTGTATGCGTATGGAACAACAAACACTGGAGGTAAATAATGTAAACTGGACGTAGTCGACTGTATAATTAAAACATACATTCACAAAAGTTTTTCAAAGTGTTGACTGGCGGAGGCTGGTTAAAGTTGTGCTGGATTTCGGCGTTTTTCGAAAGTTTTGAAATTCCGTTGTAAGTTGTGATCATTTAAAAATGTTCCAATACAGGCTTTAGCTTTCAGAGAGGTTTTGTGAACACAGTTGACAAACTTCTCCTGAGGCGCATGTCACCTTCGCAGGACACTTGTCTCACGGCGGCCGACGGACATAAATACGACGGCCATAAATTAACAGAGTGGAATTTTCAGGACTGTAGAAGTGCAACTATAGTGTACAGTTTGTTTATTGGCATGTCTTGTATTCCACACTTCCATTCCTTTCTCGTTCCTGTATATCTTATTCAAATTGCAACAAAATACACAAAAGGATATAGGATATAAGATGTGACCAATTAATGCGTTTTTATGATACATATATATCTAAAGAATTATTTTTAATTATTTTTATAAAATAAAAAAAACGGTAAAGTTATGTTGTTTCCATTATGTTATGAAGTGTTTCTGTTATTTAACACGTAATAGAAAGAGCACCGAAACACGAGGTTATCTGATTTGTACGAGGGGGCGTAGCCCCCCGAGTATTAATCAGATTACCGAGTGTATTGGTGTTCTTTCTCTTTTGTATCATAGTCAAACATAAAAACACGTTCCCTGTTGTCACAATATGAAACCCCGGCAAAAATGAACAAATAAACGAACATCTGAATATGATATTTTTGTCGCTTTCCCTTTCTCTGCCGTCACAATATGTAAACCCCAGCAAAAATGAGCCAATCAATGGGCATGCTCTGGAGTGCGGGTATCTAATACCCGCACTCCAGTTAACGCACTGTGCATGTATATGTATACGATTTAACCCTGACACATTTTCAACAGAAAGGTCCCCAAACTATGATACAATCAAGAATATAGTACGTAAACAGAAAAGAATTTCCAGGTTAACTATATGGCGCTAAACATTTTAGGTAGGATTTTAACTGTTTAGCATGTTACATTTGCTTTTGAGGAAATATATCAGCATACTTCTTTTAGACAGGCACTTTGACGTCATTCTTTTACAATAAAAGGCAGTAAATACAAAACGTATATAGCTCTATACAATTTAACAACATAATAAGGAAAATTACACATAAGTAAACGTAACTTGGTTGTTGACAAATATAATTACAATGTACTTGCTTTAACAAAAAGGTCGTCTGCGTCAAGAGAATAAAAAAAAACGCTTTG